>NW_006288434.1:2566431-2573086 GCF_000327345.1 Myotis davidii
GTCAATCATGAGATTAGCTAAATTCTTTGGAACCTATTTATGTTTTCAACTCTCAATTTGAAATAATGAACATGAATACGGAGCTGATCATAGAGACGGGCAGGGGTGGTCACTGGCTTCTTAGAAGGAGTCTGTCTGCCCAGACGGTGTGGCTCAGTGGTTGAGCATCAACCTGTGAACCAGGAGGTCACGATGCGATTCCCGGTCAGGGTTGTGGGCTCGATCCGCAGTGTGGGACGTGCAGAAGGCAGACGATCAATGATTCTCTCTCATTACTGATATTTCTATCTCTCCCTCCCCGAAATCAATAAAAATATATATTTTTAAACTGAGTCTTTCTGGAATCAGGCATGTTTAAGCTTCCCCTGCTAGGAGAAGGGGAGCCCTCCCTGCCTCTCTACCCCACATTATCCGAGTGCAGCTGCACAAGTGATGTCAAAACTCCTGTCTTAACTGCAGAGAGCAGGGCATTTGCCCGTCCCTCTCTGTGCGTCATCCCCTGAAGGGACCAGGAATTTCTCCGAGGTGGGGCAGCCCCAGCTTTAGATACTTTGACTTGGGAATTAAGGTCTCAGACGTCATTTGGTGACCATCACACTCGCTCCTCCTGTTGGCAAGCAACAAGGACGGACTTACCTGAGACTTTTAGGGTAAGTCCTTGCCAGGTGGTAAGGGCCTGGCTACTCCGGCCCCACCAGCATCACCTGGGAGCTAGTTAGAAAGGCAGACACTTAGCCCCGCCCCACACCTGTGAAAGCCAGACCGGGCTGTAACTGGATCTCCAGGTGCATCGGGTGCACAGCCAAGCTTGAGAAGCACTGAGCTGGAACAAGGCCCATTGCCTGGCACTGATTGGATAGCCTTACCTTGAAGCAGTGAACAGAGCTGAACTGACCTTGTTGCTTCACGATTTTTAAAAAATATATTTTGTATTTCAGAGAGGAAGGGAGAGGGAGAGAACAAGCGAAACACCAATGATGGGAGAGAATCACTGAGCGGCTGCCTCCTGCACCCCCCTTACTGGGGATTAAGCGCTCAACCTGCCAGTCCGTACTCAACCACTGAGCTACAACGGCCGGCTGGGCTGTCGGGCTATTTCTGTGGTCTGGACAACGCTCTTGTTTTCGTCTCGCTCAGACACGGCCTTGTTTTTGTTTTGATCTTCACAGTCACCGTGGCCTTGGCTGAGGCTGCTGCTCTGGGGAACTGGTTATGCCCAAAGGAGAGCCCAAGGCCCAGCTGTGCGTGCCAGGCCAGCGCCTGGCTGTCAGAAGCGGCGTTGCTCCTTCTCATGGGGAGGGGGTGCCTCTGGGTGTTGGGATTAAGGGTGATTTTTCACTTCCTACTCCACATTCTGGAAAAAAAGTGTGTGTGTGTTTTTTAAAACAATCATGTATTACATTTATCTTTAGGAAAATAATTGTTTCCTTTTGGGGGACAAATCACCGATATAAAAATTGCTCAATTGATAAGCCCTACGCCAGTGCCTTTGGTGGGAGGGGCAGACAGCGCAGCACGCTGAGTGCCAGGAACAGGAGTCATAAACGGCTGACCAGCTCCCTGTCCTGCAGAGCAGCTCCCCTCAGTATTCCCCCCGGAGGCAGGCTGGGCGTGCCAGCCTCCGAGTTTAGATTGGATGGAAATGGGTGTCGTGCATGACCTCATTCCAGGGTCCAGGTGCTAAGACCATGCCTGGCTTATCAGCACTGGGTGGAGGCCACCTCGCACCTTGGATGCCTGCTCGCTGGGGCTCCCAGGCAAGAGGCCTAAGGCTCTGGCTCGAAACTTGGCCTGCCCATTAGAATGACCTGGGCAGTTTGACCCCCTGACCTCTTCACCCCCAGGGGTCAGGAGTCAGAACCAATCACATCAGGACCCCCGCGGGCGGGTGGGGCCCAGGTGTGAGCATTTCTGTCCATCTCCAGGTGATCCCTCCAGCTTCTCTCTGCTCTGCCTTCACCCTGCTTGCGCCCTTGTTCATTCTCCTTCTGTGATCTCTACTCTCCCCTCTTCCACTCCTGTCACCTCTAGTCCGGGCCAGGCCCTCACATCTCTCCCCGGAATCATCTGTCCTCCACTCCCTGACTGATCTTTGTAAATGAACATCGAGATCACTGTTCTCAGCCCTGGCGGCAGATGAGAATCACCAGGGGAGATGGAAAACACCCCCAGTGCCTGGGACCTCTCTGCGTTTCTGATTCCATTGGCTTGGGGTGGAGTCCTGGCTCTGGTGTTGTTAAAACTTCCCAGGGGATTCTACTGGGCAGCCAGCTTGGGAAGCACAGTTTTAGGGACTTTCATTTCCCAGGCCCACAGGGGCCAAGCGAATGAGCTGACTCTGTAAACTGAGGCACGGAAATGCTTTAGGGCTCCTCTAGGGGCGTATGTCACAGAGGGGAGGGGACCTTCTCGCCCACTTTGCCAGAAGAGACCGAGTAGCTCTGTCTGTCCCTGGATGGGGCCTCGTGGTGTGGCCTGGAAGGAACTCAGTAGTTGCTGGGACAGTACCTGGTGATGACATGGTCCCGGGCAGAGGAGGCCTGAGGAGGAGAGGGGACAGTAGGTGGGAACTGTGTCTCAGCTGATGTCCTGAGATGCTGGAGGGGAACTTTGCAGTGGGCTGGCTCCTGCAGGAGCACATCAGGGCATAACCGGCGAAACAGCAGGCGTCTTTTTGAACACTCGATTGCAAAGATCTGTGAGCCCAGGAGGCTGGGAGTGGATGCTGTGGGGCCCCACCCTGACACCCCTTTGGGACACAGGCTCTCCACTTCCAGCTGAAGGAGTGTTGCCTACTGATGGGTCACAGATCAAATGCCTGTTTTCCCAGGCATTGCCCTCAGTGGAAGAATCCAGGCTGTGCCCCTTCCCCGAGGGCAGCCTGCATACAATCACTAGTCATGGGAGGGTGCCCAGGCTCCTTCCTTGTTTTAGGACATCCCAGCTTCAGAGCCCCCCAGAAGATCAGCTGAGGGATCTGTTTGCGAAGCATCCAGTTTAGGCTCTGCCTCCACCCTGTGGGGTTCAGAACCGGCCTCCCCAGAATGTGCCGCTTTGGCATATACATTATGTTGAGCTGAAGGCAATCAAGACCCTGCAAACTCATAAAAAATGTACACCTTTCCCTTAAAGAATTTAAATTAGATGCCTTAAGCCTGGCTAGTGTGCTCAGTGGTTGACCACAGACCCATGAACCAGGAGGTCACAGTTCAATTCCTGGTCAGGGCCCAGCAGGAGGCCACTGATCAATGATTCTCCCTCATCATTGATGTTTCTATCTCTCTCTCCCTTTCCCTTCCTTCTCTGAAATCAATGAAAAATAGAAAATTTTTAAAATTACTCTTAAAAAATAAATTAGATGTCTTGCCCATAAAAAGAGTTGTTACCAGAAATAACTTTTTTTTTTTTAAAAAAAGACATTTTTATTGATTTTTAGAGAGAGAGGAAGGGAGAGGGAGGGAGAAACTTTGATGTGAGACCGAAACATCAATGTGCCCTGACTGGGAATCGAACCAGTGACCCTTCCATGCACAGGGTGACACCCAATCAACCGAACCGCATTGGCCGGGGCAGATGCTGCTTGGCACTAGTGTCTTATTGCCAAGGAGCCATGTAGCCCTGGGCCTGGCCACACCGTGGCTAGAGATACGATTTCTATATGAAATCTTCCCATTTCTACATGATGGCACAGGCATTTTTAAAGCATTGCCTGGGGGCCAGTGTTGGTGATTCTGACCCGGACTTGTTTCTCGATGCAGAGTCTCCTTCCTAAGGTCAGTACCTCTGGGGGGCAGCCCTGGGGCTCTGCCTTCTGAAGAAGCCTCCTCTCTGACCATCCCACCGGCGGTCTGACGCCCACTGGGGTCTGAAAACCACCCAACCAGATGTGAAAAGGCCGCTCCCTACAGCATGGAGGGTTGGGCAGACGGGATCATGTTCCCTGTGTGTGCCAGCCTGGGCGCCCGCGGCCTTGCCCCAGTTTCTCAGGGCACACAGCCGTCCAGAGTACACACTTCCCTGTGCCAGGAGCAGGGAGGGGCAGAGAGGGCCGCGCAGGAAGGGCACGCCCCCTGCCCTGGCCGCCCTGGCGCTGCCCGGCCCCACGTGCTGAGACGCCCGTCCTAGTGGCTTCTCCCCCAGTGGGCAGTGCGGCCGCCAGCCCTGCCGCCTAGCCTCCCGGTGAACTCTGCCTGGATGGGAGCCCTTTCCCGGGAGATGGCCCAGATAGAGATGCGAGGTTCGTTCTAGGGGAAGGCGGCCGTGCCCTGCGGACGGCCTGGGGCTGGCACATGCCTGTGAAGCAATATGTTTGTTGGTCTCTTGCTCCATGGTCACAACTGCAGTTAAAACGAGCAGTTCTCTGGCAGGGGCGTCGGTTCTGACAACCCACAAGGGTCCTCCTTCCCCGCCGTGAGCCCCTGCCCACCGGGAGGTGTTTATTCTGAAGCCACCGCGACACCACACTGGGCGCACCTGGCCCCTCGGGCATCTCTGGGGGGTTCGTGTTCCAACCCCATATTTAGAGATTCCCATCGTTCAAGAACTCCACACCCCCTGTCCGCTCTCAGGCGAGGCGTAGGGAAGGAGCACGTAGGTTTGTTGGCAAAGAGAGCGACACGGAGGACAGGCAAGTCTGGGGTTTGTCTTTATGGGGATAAGGATCAAAGGCACCATTCCATTCGCCCCACCAGCCCCCAAATGCTCGTTGCCGTGTTACCCCTAAAGAAGGCACTGTGGTTGGTTTCCCCAACAGGAAATAACAAGGAACAAATGAATACATTTTATGTGTCCATCTATGTTTCTATCCCTAACGGATCTATTTAAGTCTTTGGCCTAGATGACTCTCAGCAAATATTTTTATTGTTAAGAACCATAAACAACATAAAATATAACTGCTGTAAAGCCATATAGCAGTCTTCATACCTGCAATGAACTCTCCAGCTTAGTAGAGGTGCTGGGCCAAAAGAACAAGAGCTAACGTTTATAGAGCCCTCATTACAGGCCAAGCTCTGTGTCAAGTGCTTCACTTGGGTTGTGTCATTTAATCTCAACAACCCTGTCAGATTTAATCATATCACCATTCATATCACATTCATATCACCGTTTTTCAGACAGAGAGACGGAACCTTAGAGGTTGAATATTCTAGATGCTTTACAACAAGCACGTCCAACTCACGGCCCGCGGGCCACATGCCTCGTTTATTTGACCCATGTGAGTCTTTGCGTTTGACATGCTTGCGGTACATGGTTTATACCAGTGATGGCGAACCTTTTGAGCTTGGCGTGTCAGCATTTTGAAAAAAACCTAACTTAACTCTGGTGCCGTGTCACATAGAGAAATTTTTTGATATTTGCAACCATAGTAAAACAAAGACTTATATTTTTGATATTTATTTTATAGATTTAAATGCCATTTAACAAAGAAAAATCAACCAAAAAAATGAGTTCGCGTGTCACCTCTGACACATGTGTCATAGGTTCGCCATCACTGGTTTATATCATACAATCCAGTCCTGCAAGGTCTCCCTCCCAGAAGCCCGACGGGGAGGCATTACTACCTTCCTATGGCTGAGGGACCTGAAAAGTGGGGGCATTACCTATGCTCGTGGTCACGCAGCCACGAGGTAGGGGAGATGGCATTGGAACGGAGGGAGAGGTAGCTCTGAGCGCACCCCTTCACCTCTAAGTTGTACCAGGCAAGGACTCACAGCGTAGACGGGCAGCCACATAAGAGTGCATTCACTGAGTCAGTGATGTAAAGGGGAGAAGCTGGAAACCACCCAGGTGTCCATCGATAGGGGACGCTCACACCAGTGAGGGCACCACACTCCCAGATGATACCAGCAGACATTCTGGTGAGCAAGGTGGATCTTCTAGGTGCGGAATGATATGCGGGATATCTGAAATGAAAAAAAGGCTAGATGCCAAATAATATGCAAAGCATCATACCACTTCAAGTAGGAGTATATTGCGTTGAATCAGTCAGGGGCATGTTTGTATTGGGTAATTCAAGGAGAATTTAATAAAAAGAATATGTGTAGAGTTGTGGGCAGGATAGAGAGACACTACCAAGTCTGGTGACGTGTAATACCTGGGGTTCTGTCCCACCTGCTGGAACACAGGGACAGAGAGAACAGTGTGGAGGAGCCACCTCACGGGGCCGAGACCCTCCTCCGTAGAGGGATGCAGTCACTGCACTGAGGGAGGGAGATGGAGAAATCCATGTTCTGACCCACTCCTCCTCCCTCCATCTCAACCTGCTGCTCCCCATTTGGCAAACCCATCTGGAAGCCAGGAGGTGAGGTGCCGGAGTCCATTCATTGTCTTCACTAGCTGAGTTTAGACAGAGACCCGCCAGAAGCTGGTAGCCCTTGAAAGTCCTAGTAAAGGTCAGGGCTGTGCACCACCCAGTTAATCCAGGAACCACTCAGTTAATTTAGAGAATAATAGTTGAAGCATCCCCACCTTAGTTCCCTTAATTCCTTAGATACTTATGTAGATCCTTGTTGATTATTGTTGATCAGATACTCCCAGAAATCTATTGATGAGCTAATCAGTTACTCTGCCTACACTCGGAAATCTATTGATGAGTTAATCAGATACTTGTCTATTCCTGGAAATTGTCTGCTGATCTGTGTGTCGTTGAAACTTCCTT
>NW_006288434.1:2573223-2579340 GCF_000327345.1 Myotis davidii
ACTCTGACTACACTCGGAAATCTATTGATGAGTTAATCAGATACTTTTGTCTATTCCTGGAAATTGTTTACTGATCTGTGTCATTGAAACTTCCTTACCCTAAGGGCTACTCCAGATCAATAAAAAATTGGAGCGGCCTGAGCATCGGTGGAAGTCCTTCGGGACTTGGCCGCCTGGTCCCCCAATATTGCAAAATTATCTCGTGTCTTTTTCTCTCATTTGCTGTGCGGCTCCTCTTTCAGATACCGAACCCTACTCCACGCGGGTCGTGGAAGGAAACACACTCAACAGTGAGGAGACCATCGCTGTAGGCCAGCCTCCCAGGGCCCGTAGGGGTGGAGGGGAGAGGTGTGGAGTTAGCGCTGGAGGCCCAGTGGGAGGTGGGCAGCACTGATGCTTAGATACATGTTTGTAAATGGCTAGCAAAAGGGTCTGAGAGGATGAATCCCAAATCGTTTAGGGAGGTTTCCTCTGGGGAGCAGGACAAGGGAGGGCTTTGCACCTTTCGCTCTCTGTTCTGTACTGAGAGGCCCAGCCTGGGGTGAGGCTGCGACGCCAGCCCCGGTTCTCTTCCTGTTTCTGAGTCGCACCACCGCTTGGGAGTGGCAGGCAGGTTGCATTTTCCAAAGGTGCCTGCACCAGCCTGTGTCCCACCGTGCAGGGGGGCGCTGACTCCTCCAGGGAGCGGTGGGCTGTTTCATCTCCTTGACCCCGGGTGGCCTTGGGAATGGTCTGACCAACCCGGTGCTGTGGAAGTGCTGCCGAGTGACTTCTGAGACTAGATCGTAAAAGGCGATGTGGTTTCTGCTTATCTCGCTGGACGTGTGCCAGAGAGCCCCGAGCCAGCATGCAGGAAGCCTGGGCACCCTGCAATGGCCATCCTGGGGAGACCATGCGGACAGGCCACTAGCACCTCTGAGAGATGTCCGAGGGGCCCCAGCTGTGCTAGCCCCCGGCCCAGGCAGTGTACATGTGAGTGCAGAACCCTTCAGACGAGCAGCCCACCCTGTGGGACTGCATGAGGGACCCCCCCAGTCAGAATCCTCTAGGGGAGCAACCCCCAAATTCAGGACTCTTAGAAACAGAGAGATAGCCCTGACCGGTGTTGCTCAGTGGTTAAAGTGTCAGCCCATGAACCAAAGGGTCAAGGGTTTGAGTCCCGGTCAAGGGCATGTATCTGGGTTGCAGTTCGCTCCCCATAGGGGCATGTGTATGGGAGGCAACCAGTCAATGCGTCTCTCACCTCGATGCTACTCTCTCTCTCTGTCTCCTTCCCTCCCTTCCACTCTCTCTGAAAAAGCTATGGAAAAAATATCCTTGGGTGAGGATTAGCAAAACAAAAATAAAATAAAGGAACTGAGAGAGATTAAAAAAATACACTGAGTTTGGGGGTGATTTGTTGTTCAGGAATAAGTCCCGTGGAAGCCAGCAGGGAGCATGAGGACGAAGTTCCAGCAGCCAGCCTGCGTTCCATGGAGACCCACTGTGGACCAAAGGGCAGAGCAAAGGCCCCCGGGGGCGCCTCACCCCTGGCCCAGGACCCGAGAGCATTTTGTCCTTCACGCTCCAGCGTCCTCTCCCAGCCCCTCTCAAGGACCTCTGCTGTGCCAGTGCTCATTCTGGGCTTCCCCTCCCCTTCTCCGCTCACCCTCATGTCCTTTCCCAGCCACCCATCTGCATCTTCTTACTTCCTCTCCCCCGCCCTCCCCTGCCCGCGGAGCTCAGAGGACCCTGGCCCAGGTGTGGGGGCGCCCGTTTGGAGACCTCATCGCCAATATCTCTCCATTTTTTACATAACTTGATAAAGACCTGTAGTGATCTCAGATGGGCATGGCCTTGAAAAGAATTTGCAATCTAGGCTAGACACTAAGAAGTACATATACATGCAAAAAGTAATTACCCCCCAAAGGACTCTGCCCCCCTCCCCTTTTTTTGGATTTGGCCCCTCCCACTGCTCTGACCAAGACCTGGAATGGGAGCTGACATCTCCTCACAGATCCCTGCCCCTTCCCCCACCAGAAGCCAACCAGGGGTGAGCACTGAGCCAACAGGCCGTCAGAGCCTGAATTAGAGGAACAAGAGGCCTTCTGGGGGTCTCCAACCCGAGAGCACAGGGGAGGAGTGGCAGTTCGTTTCTCTGTGGCTGAATGTCAGAAGCCAGGTTCCCTTTACGTGTGGAGGAGATCAGGCCCCCCCAGATGAGAGTCACCCCAGCTTACAGGAAGAGAGGGGCTGGGACCAAGAGGGGAGTCCAGAGGGACCCTGGTTCTCGGTGGGTCGGGGGGGGACCTGAGTTGGCACAGACATCGTTCTATCTGTTTAATCTTCGGAAGCAGGGCAGTGTGGGAGTCGGGAAGAACCACATCACCGAGTGTTTTTTGTTGTTATTGTTTTTTTTAAAATATATTTTATTGATTTTTTACAGAGAGGAAGGGAGAAGGAGTGGGATAGAGAGTTAGAAACATTGATCAGCTGCCTCCTGCACAATCCCTACTGGGGATGTGCCCGCAACCCAGGTACATGGTCTTGACCGGAATCGAACCTGGGACCCTTCAGTCCGCAGACTGACTGCTCTACCCACTGAGCCAAACCAGTTAGGGCAACATCACTGCGTTTTAACCCTGGCTTGCCAAGTGGTGTGACCTTGGACAGGTACTCAGTGATTTCACGTGTAAAATGGGGGCAGTCATAATAATTCCTTCCTCATAGAGTTGTTGAGCAGACTAAGCAGTTAAGGTCAAAAGAGCTTACGGAGGGTCTGGTGCCCAGTAGACGAGGTACCATATCGCCTATTATCACTTTTACTTGGGTTGGAGTTTCTGTCACTTCAGCTGGAAGAGTTTCGATCAAGATCAAACCTTCTTCCTTGCCTCTGGGTTAATATGTTCCCAAGCGCCCATGTGTCCCAGGAGCCGGAAATTGCCAAGCCACACAGGTGTGCCAGGAAATGTCAATCAGAAGTGTTTCCCCCATGCCCTGCTCTGGCGGCTTGGCATCCATCGCCGAACTGTCCTGTTCCCACACCTGGCGAGGGTGGAGGCAACTCGGCTCCTCTCCCTGCCCTTTGGCCTACTCAGGCTGTTTACAGATTTCTTCCCTCTGATCTGGAAACCAGACACCCTCCTGCCTGGGTGCTTGCCTGGGCCGAAGCCTGGCCCTGCCTGGGTGTCTGTAACCTACAGGAAATTCGATGAGAAGCTGGGGTATGGAAGAGCAAGCAGAAAATGCAATCTCTCAGGATCTTCCTTCCTTCCTTCCTTCCTTCCTCCCTCCCTCCCTCCCTCCCTCCCTTCCTCCCTCTCCCTCCCTTTCCTCTCTCCCTCCCTCCCTCCTCTCTCTCTCTCTCTCTCTCTCTCTCTCTCTTTCCTTTCTCACTGTCCGCTTTTCCTGTTTCTTGGCCTCTACTGAATGATTGAATGCTTGTGTTTTCTGTCATCCAGGGAACTGACAGAGGAACGAGGGGATTTCTGGGAAGAGAAAGAATGAAAGAAAACTCAGTTTAGGGGGGATTTGCTGGGATCCCATACATTGTATGGGAAATGTTGGGACCAAGGGAGGCCCTCATAAAGGCGATGGCTGGTCAACTGCCTGCAGGGGGACCTCTCTCTACTCCCCGCACCTCTGACTTCCAGGAGGAGCCGGAGTATTCTGCTGGGAGGCAAGGTTGGGGAGCAAGCAAAACTGAGGGACAAACGCCGAGGCTGAAGTGGCAATCCCAGGAGATCCAGATGGTGGCCTGGGAGCTCTAGACCAGTTTCAGGTGTAGGTCCAATTTAAAAGAGCAGAACAGGCTCTGAGCTTCCGATGTGTGACTCAGAGATGGTGGGAGGGCCAGCCTGGGAGAAGAGGAGATCAAGGGCCCCAGCCAAAGAGGCTGTCCAGGCGGACTGACATCTCACGGAAATATTCTGGAATGCCTCGCGTTTGGAGAGACTAAGGACTGTATTCCTTGGGACTATAGTGTCACAGTCAGTCTTCCAAGCCCCATTAGCCAGCGGGGAAGAGGACTCATATTGTGCTTGTTTGTCTGTGATGCACAGGGAGGGGGAGGGCAGTCTACAGGGATCTGAACACACCCGTGAGCCCTGGCCGGTTTGGCTCAGTGGATAGAGCGCTGGCCTGGGAACCGAAGGGTCCCGGGTTAGATTCCGGTCAAGGGCACGTGCCTCAGTTGCAGGCTCCTCCCAGGCCCTGATTGGGGCGTGTGCAGGAGGCAACCAATTGATGTGTTTCTCTCACATTGATCTCTTTGTCTTCCCCTCTTTCTTCCACTCTCTATAAAAATCAATGGAAAAATATCCTCAGATGAGAATTTAAAAACACACACACATCTGTGAGCTACCGGGCGGGGCAGCGACTGGGGCAGGAGCTGTGCTTTGGTGGATCCCAGGTTCTATTCCTAGACTCGCCACCCACCCACGCTCTGATGTTGAGACCCCGGGGCCTCCGTTTCCTCATCTGTCTTATTACAGGGTTGGTCGTAGTGAAATTTAGGGCTTGGCATTTGCTTAGCAGATCCCCAAATTTGGCTCTTAACCAAAAAGAGAAGTACAGAATTCTGAATTTCTCAAGAAGGCTGAGAAGGGTGAAGGCTACTTCACTTCTCTTGTGGCATGCAGTCAAATGTTTGGGTTGGGCTAGTTCATCTTGAAGGTCCCTTTCATTTTCATCCGTTCATGCCTCATGTATCATGAATTCAGTCATCATTCATTCATTTACTCAATATCTCCTAAGCTCCTATGTGCGAAGCACTGTGCTAGGCACAAAACTTCCGTTCACAGGGCTTTACACACAGTTTGATTCCAGTTCTACTATGACAACCTACGAGCCTATGTGATCATTTATCCTAAAAAGGCTTTCTGTGTGCCCACTGTGTGTCAGGCACCTGTGTTCCAGGTGCTGGGACCAGGACCGAGCCAGTGTTCCCGTGGCGCTCGCTCAGGGGAGAGGTGCGATGAGCAGGGGACGATGCATACATGGGATCCGTTCAAGTCGTGTTCAGTGCTCTGGGGAAGTTAGCAGGGGGTGTGCTGGGGGTGGGAGGGTGGTCGTTGATGACAACCAGACCTCTTGTACCTCTGCCGTCTTCCTGGATGAGTAAGAAGGAAGCTGGGACACCTGGGCCTCTGCTCAGGGGAACTTGCAGGCCAGTCAAAGTGTGAGCTGGGCCAGGAGCTGTGAGAACCCACGTGTACCACTCTGCCAAGGTGGTGACAAGTTATTATTTATGACAATGCATTCCAAAAGCATGAAGCGCTTGGCTGGTTCTGGAAGCTGGCAGGTGTCACAGGGCTCGTGCTACAAAAAGCATGCATAGTGGGTCAGTTTGGGGTCATAACCCCTTCTGAATATATCTGGGTGACTTTTTGAAAAACACATTTTATTCTTTTTAATTTTGTCTGTTTTCTTTAAACACATTTTTATTTAAAAAACAAACAAACAAATTATAGCCTGGCTGGCGTGGCTCAGTGGTTGAGCATTGACCTATGAACCAGGAGGTCATAGTTTGATTCCCGGTCAAGGGCACATGCCTGGGTTTTGGGCTGGATCCCCAGTGTGGGGCGTGCAGGAGGCAGCCAATCAATGATTCCCTCTCATTATTGATGTTTCTATTTCTCTCTCCTTCTTCCTTCCTCTCTGAAATCAATTTAAAAATATATATCTTTTTAAAAAAATTAATTAATTAAAAGACAAATTATACACATAACAGTAGGTTGGGAAGATATAAACATTGCAAAGTGAGCCTTCCTCCTGCCCCTGGCCCGGCCGCCCACCCTGGCCACTCCAGGTCGCCTGGAGGGGTCTGCATGGCTCCTCTGCTGGTCCGTGGGCTTCTTACACACTTGCATGCAGACTGATACTCCTAGAACTTTACAGCCCCTGACCCTCCCCTTCTGCCCCCACATATGCCTGATACCCTGAGAGAAGGCCCGGGGAGAGTCCCAGAGGCCTTTGAGAGGCTCTTACAGGGAGGAAGAGAGGCAGGCCCTGTTCAAATGGGGGCAGAGCCCGGCGTGACAGGGGGCGCAAGTTTGGAGTCAGCAGATCTGGGCACGAATCCTGGCCCTGCCTCTTTCTAGATGAATGGCTTGGGTGATGAAGGAACCCCCGCCCGCC
>NW_006288434.1:2579353-2589155 GCF_000327345.1 Myotis davidii
GTAACTGGGGACAGACATTACTGCAGGGAGAGGCTATGAAGATTGCATGAGCTTCTGCAGTTAGCCACTTGGCACATGGCTAAGCAGCAAAAAGTGGATGCTTTTTGCAATGATCACGAAGTGGGTTCCGGGCACCATCTCCTCCTCCACCCCCCACCGAGTAAGTTTGCAGGCATACTCAGGTCAAGGCATTCTTGTGAGGATGTGGAGTCCCAGACAACCTGTGTGTGTCTGCGTGTTGGCTCCGCTTTGGCGGGTCCCTGGTTCTGTTCCTAGACTTGCCACCCACCCATGCTCTGAGGTTGGACATGTCATTTGACATCTCTGGGCCTCGGTCTCCTCATCTGTTTGATGCCATGGCTGGTCTTAGTCATCTCTAGGCGCCTCCTGCCCTCACTTGCCAGGATGATGTGCTCAGGAGAGTAAGCTGGCATGTGCCCTCCCAGCTGTGGCCCTAGGAACAGAAACGGAGCTGGAAGGAGCCTGGGGCAGCCCTTGCCCCCTGGTGTGAGGAGCGATGGGCTGATTGTCTTCTCAGTGCTCTCTTTCTTCCCCTGTTTTCTTTTCTTCCTTCCTTTCTTTCTTTCTTTTTATTGTCTAAAGTTTTACACATGTCTCCTTTTTCCTCACTTGACCCCCACCTCCCAGCCATTCCCACCCCTGGCAAGCCACCACTGCCCCAGTGCTTGTTTCCACTGGTTATGCTAATATGCATACATACAAGTCCTTTGGTTGCTCTCTACCCCCACCCCCCCACACACACCTCCCCTGCTATTTGTCTCTGGATCTATTCTTGTTCATAAAATTATGTTGATCATTATATCTCACATATGAGTGAGATCATGTGGTATTTATCAAGCCCCCACAGCCCCAGTGCCTGTGTCCATTGGTTATGCTAATAGGCATGCATACAAGTCCTTTGATTGCTCTCTAACACCCCCACCACCACCATTTGTCTCTGGATCTATTCTTGTTCATCCAATTATGTTTGTTGATCATTATATCCCACATATGAGTGAGATCATGTGATAAATATCTCTCTCCGACTGCCTTATTTCGCTGAGCATACTGCTTTCCAGTTCCATCCATGCCATTGCAAATGGTAAAAGTTCCTTCTATTTTATAGCGGCATCATATTCCATTGTGTAGATGTACCACAGTTTTTAATACACTCACCTGCTGATGGGCACTTAGGCTGTTTCCAAATCTTAGCTATGGTGAATTGTGCTGCTATGAACATAGGGATGCATATATCCTTTCTGATTGGTGTTTCTGGTTTCTTGGGATATACACCTAGAGTGCTGGCGAGGATGTGGAGAAAAAGGAACCCTCGTGCATTGCTGGTGGGAATGCAGATGATGCAGCCACTGTGGAAGACAGTGTGGAGTTTTCTTCTCCCCTCTTTTCTGTATCTCTTTCTCTTCCCTGATTGTGTGCCCAGGAACAGGTGTGCATTCCCTAGGCGCTTGCCCAGCCCGGGAGGGTGCTGAGAGAGCAAGAAGGCCAGACTCTGAAGGAAGTTGAGTCGAGGGGTGGGGATCAGCCGGAATCAGACTCAGGAGGGACAGGAACAAGCATGCCCAGCTGGCACCCGTCGTGGGCAGATGGGACAAAGGCTACTGTAGCAAGTCACTGACTGTGCCTGTCACCCGGGACCCAGGCTCCAGGCTGCCGTTGTCAAGGACAGGGCGGGCCGCTGTGGAATGGACTGCGCAGCCGGCAGCTGTGTGACGCCGGCCCAGCTGTGCTCACGGCCACCTGCACACCTGAGCTCCTGCTCGACAGGTCTGCCTGCAGCAAGGCAGTGAGGAGGAAGCTTCCTGGCAGGTGCGGAAACGCCATCCTGCCTCCGGGAGAAGGCGCTGTGGGCGCTCCCGACTCCAGCGGGGGTGGAGGGGTGGAGGGTGGACTGGGAAGAGCCTGATGCCACTGCGCCTGTAGGGAAGTTCACTAGGGGGTGTGGGAACAGCAATGGATTTCATTGTTCTTCCATGATTTCCACGTACAAATGAGAGATCAGAAAGCAAGGCCACACTTCCGGTGGTCATCCTACCGGCCGCCGGCACTGTGTTCATGCCTCATTTCCTAAGGTAGACAGGAGGCCACAGGGGGCAGGAAGTGAAATGATTCCTCGTGGCAGAAGCCTCCTGCCTGTCCACCCCAGCCCACAGCCTTCCTCACGGTCCAGGGCCTCAGGGAGAAGAGGCTGCAAATGCTTCTTGTAGGGACCACAGGGAGGAGGAGAAGCCGGGGAGACCCATGAGCGTGCGGAAGGCTGAGCTTCTCCAGGGAAAAGGGAGCAGGAGCCTCCTGTTTGCCCCGCTGCACCCACACTCTCCCCTGGGGACCCCCCATCGCTAACCACGTGCCTGCCCAGTGCTCAGAGCCTCAAGGAAGGCCCAGGAAGCTGTACCCGCTGGGGCCTCCGCTGCTGGCTTCCCGCCCCTCCCTGCTCTCATCATGCACCCTGCTGACACCCCAGGGACCCGTGTGGGAGACGCAGAGCCCATCTGGGCATCTTCAGAGCTTTCGCTTAGCTCGTGTTGGGGCTGCTGCCTGCCCCTCTGTCGGTTTTCTTCTGGGAAAGCCAGGCCCTGTGGGAAAGGCCCCTCAACGCTGGGCCTGCTGAGCCAAGGGCAGGGGGCCTTTTGGGAACTGAGGAGGATAGGTTTTAGTTCTTTGAATGTTGCTCTGCCCACCTCCATCCTGTGCTGACTGGTGCTAGCAGGGTCCTCTCTTACCTTCTCTTTAGAACATGTGGGAGCCTGCACAAGGGCAGTCTTACAGCACGTGGTAGCCTGGGACTGGAAATATGTAGCCTTACACGGTCACAGGACTTTGCAGGAGTGACCCAGTCCAGGATCTTGAGATGGGAAGCTCTCCTGGGTCACCTGGTGGGCCTGATGACTTACCAGCGCTCTTGTCGAGGCGACCACTGGAAGCTGGAAAGGACACATTCTCCCTGGGGGTCCCAGGAGGAAGGCAGCCATGCTGAGTGTAGACTTCTGACCAGAACTGTCAAAGAGACCATGTATGTTGTTTCCAGCCACTCGATTTGTGGCAAGTTGTTACAGCGGCAACTGGAAATGGACTCAAACATGAACAAATGTCATGGCTCCTCCTGTGATTGCTTTTAGCATCTATTGATGGATAGAATACACGGCAAAATGCCACCTCACATTCAGTATTGCACGTACAGTGTTCGCCACACGGCAGCTATAAACATCTGAGAAGCAATGTAACTTACACTCGGTTCGTACCAGGTGATGGGGTCATGCACTCACCCATTTACTCATTCATTTATTTGTTCATTCGTTTGCTTGTTCTGAATGTGACCTCTGACCCAGGCTGTCTGGGTTTAGATATCAGCTCTCTTAGGTAAAGCCATGTGACCTTGAGCACCTTCTCTGTGCCTGTGTCCTCACCCGTAAATGGGAATAATGATAATACCTACCTGGGATATAGACCTAGAGTGCTGGCGAGGATGTAGAGAAAAAGGAACCCTCGTGCATTGCTGGTGGGAATGCAGATGGATGCAGCCACCATGGAAGACAGTGTGGAGTTTTCTTCTCCCCCTGCTTCCCTCCATGGGGTCCATAACACCGTGGTTTCGCGCTGTTCTGTCTGGGGTTGCCTGTTACTACCTCCTGTCTAACGGGTGAGCAGGCAACATGGCAGCTCTCTTTCCTCTCCTGTCCCCTTCTCATCGGGATAACACAATGAACTCAACCAACCCCAGGAGTGTGGCGAGAAAAGCTTTCCTACAAAGGTTGGTCCCCAACCAATGGTGGGTCAGCTGATGGGTTTCCCTGCTTCCTCTAAAAGCCCTTTTCTCCCCACGTGTAAGCATGAAGTCCAAACTGTGTAACAGCTCCCACGAGGCTCATCTCACGCAGGTCCTCCCCCTCCAGCCACACCCTGTCATGGACGCTACACTCGGTCATGCTGGACTAAACTCTCAAAGCTGTGAAATGCTTCCCTCCTGCTCTTCACTCAAGCTGTTCTCTCTCCTGGAATGCCCTTCTCCCTCTGTGACGTTTCTTCTGTGTTTCCAGTACCTTTGTACATGAATATATGCCTATGACTTATTAGTATGTAGCTGTGTGTGTGTGTATTCACTTATGGGAGCAAATAAATATGGGAAAGGTATAGTCACCTCGCATTCTAGCTATCTTTGTAATTCTTGTCTCCCTTGCTTAAAGTTCCCCGATTGCAGGAACTGTGCATTGGGTACAACCATAAAACTAGACAATCACAAGGGATAAAAATGGAATTCAAACTCCCTTAGAGACCCACTGGGGGATGGATTTTGCATGAAGGGCTGTGTACCATGGTTGACCCACACTGGGTCTGCTGCCAGCCTTGCATAGAAAGGAATGTCCGAGTGGTTTCCTTAGGAACCGTAGAGACATGGATGGGGGAAGGGAAGGGGAGGGGAAGTTCTCAGAAGCCCAGGAGGGGTGTGGGGTGTGTCTTTTGGGATAAATGAAAGGATAGATGTTCGCTCACCTTACATTCCCACTGGGCTCTGACCAAGTGTGTCTCCTCCATGACTCATCCCAACTCTTAACCTTTGTCGTTCAGTTTCCCGAATTCCCAACCCTCCCTCTCCTCTCCTCGCCTGCACAGGGTGCCTGTAGTCTTGCCTGCCCAGAATCCCTTGGTGCTAGCCATAGGTCCCCTCTTCTTTCCACTGGGGAACTAGTCCCTTCCACCAGAGTTGAAATTAACTATTTATGATGCTCAATCTTGAAGGTTGGAGCCTTTGGGAGTGGGGGTGGGGAGGGAGGAAGAACATCTCAGCAGTTGGAACAGCATGTGCAAAGGCATCAGGGCACACAATGTGGAGGCACTGAGGAGTGGTGGGGGTAGGGGTGGGGGTGGGGTAGTACACATGGAGAAGAAGATGGAAAGAGGACAGGGGAAGGTCATGTGGACAAAAAAAAGGGGGCTTCTGTGGAAAGTAACCTCACAGGGCGATCTGATCATAAATTCCTAACTGGGGCTCTGGTTGGCGTGGCTCAATGGTTAGAATGTTGGCCCAAGCACTGAAGAGTCACAGGTTTGATTCCCTGTCTAGGGCATGTACCTGGGTTGCAGGTTCGATCTCCAGCCCTGGTCAGGGCACATGCGGGAGGCAACCAATCAATGTATCTCTCTCACATCAATGTTTCTCTCTCTTTTCCCTTCCTGTCCTACCTTCCACTGTCTCTAAAAATCAATGGAAAAAATATCCTCAGGTGAGGATTAACAAAAAATAAAATTCCTAACAGTGCAGGTCATGGAGGGTAATCATGCCCAGGTCTATAACTTCTTCAGTGAAGGTTTTTTGTTTGCTTTGTTTTGTTTTGTGTGTCATCCTTGCGCAGGGGCCATGCTAATCTTCTCTGTGTCGTTCCAATTTGAGTATATGTGCTGCCGAAGCAATCACTGAAGGTTTTAAACCACCAGCCCTTGTTCTTGTGCATCCAGGTTAACACACCTTTGAAATACCCTTCAAAGGGGATATTAACCCTCAAGAGACCACATAGTCTTAACTATCCTGTAATCTAATCCTGCCTTGCTTTCTCCAATCGTCCTGATGACCCCTCCTTAATTTCAAATGCATGCAAGAAGCTGCAAAACTATTATTCTCTAGAGCATTTGAGATCTTGCTCCTGGCATATGTCATCAAGTAAGAGATCAAATAAACTCTAATAAAAATTCTCTACATGTTGGGACATTTTTTACGTAGACGGTAAAGAGCCTGATCACCCTTGGTGCAAAGGTGGAGTCTTTCTCTCATTCTGTACCCTCAACCCCAAGCCAGCTCATAATCCCTCAATCAGTGTTTATTAAAATGAATTCAGTAGTTGGGTCTAATTCCCTCTAAGGCCATACTTAGTCTTAAACTGGGAAAGTGAGTCAGCCAAAAAAAAAATCTTCAGCCCTAGCTGGTTTGGCTCAGTGGATAGAGTGTCAGCTTTTGGACTAAAGGGTCCCAGGTTCAATTCCAGCCAAGGGCACATGCCCAGGTTGCAGGCTTGACCCTCAGTAGGGGGCGTGCAGGAGGCAGCCAATCAATGATCCTCTCTCATCATTGATGTTTCTCTCTCTCTTCCCTCTCCCTTACTCTCTGAAATCAATAAAAATATATTTTAAAAAATCTTCAACAGGCTTAGGCCAGAGAGATGCAGAGCAGAGGCAGCTTCCCAGAGCTGTGGGGTGGCCCTAGAGCCCTCTTGGAGTGGGCCAAGCTTCGGCAAGGCAGCTGGGTCCCCAAACTATGGTCCGCGGGCCACATGCAAATACAAATATTGTATTTGTTCCCATTTTGTTTTCTTACTTCAAAATAAGATATGTGCAGTGTGCATAGGAATTTGTTCATAGTTTTTTTTTTTTTTTTAAACTATAGTCCGGCCCTCCAATGGTCTGAGGGACAGTGAACTGGCCCCCTGTTTAAAAAGTTTGAGGACCCCTGGTCTAAACCATCCTCCTGCCCACGTGCCCCTCCTCCTGCCTCAGGGGGCCCAAGCAGCTATGACTAGGATCGGGAAGCTGGGTTAGCAGCCAACTGTGCCACTGGACCCTCTTCTAGCGCTCAGACTCCAGCTCTGGCTGGGTCAGCTGAGGACAGGTGGGGGCCTGTGGCCACAGGAAGTGCCTCTGATATCCTGGGAATCTGTCTTCCAATTTTCCAATTCTGCTCTCCTTACTTTTTTTATTTCTGTGACCTCTTTTTTAAAAAAATGCTTATTCTTTTATTTATCTTTATTTTTTATTTTTATTTTTTTATTTTAGAGAGAAACATTGATTTGTTGTTCCACTTACTTATGCATTTATTGGTTGATTCTTGTATGTGCCTTGTCTGGGGCTCTAACCCGCAACCTTGGTGAATCGAGATGATACTCTAACCCACTGAACTACCTGGCCAGGGCTGTTTCTATAGCCTCTTAAAACTCCCATTTGGCCAAGACAGTGAGTCAAAACTGCCTGCGGACCTGTGGCAGGCAGTGGTTACCTTCTGAGTCATTCGCTGCCTAACACCCTGCCCACCCAGAGAGCTCACCCTGCAGAATCCAAGCTGGGTTCCCACCACACCCCTTTCAACAGGACAGTCTCACTTTGTCAAGGTCATAGGGCATGCCAGAGGTCAGAGCACATTCTCTGCCAGGCAGGAAGGCTCTGAGATCTTTCAGCACGGGCCCAGCCCTTGGTGGCCCCATGACAATTGCTTGAAAGGGTTGCTTCAAAATGAAGAGACAGACACTATAGGTCTCCAAGTCAGCCCTGGTTGAGAATTCCGGTCTGTTGCCACTGCTCACTTCAGTAGTAGGGCCCAGGCTAGGCTACGGCGACAGGACAACCTCCAGATACAGTGGCTAGGATAAAATAGGAGTTCCTTTGTCCAGAGTTTTTAGGGAGACTTTACCATTCCCTTTGCGTAGGTCCCACCTCTGGCTCCAGAGTTACTTTAGTTCTTGTGATGTACCAGCTGATGGGAAGGAGAAAAGGGAGACAGGGAGCATTTACCCAATCAAGAGAACAGAAATCACTTCTGTCCACAGACCATTGGCCACACTCAGTCATATGACCATGCCTAGCTGCAAGGGAAGCTGGGAAATGTAGTCTTTAGCTGGGCAACCATGTTCCTACCTAAAACTCTATTATTATGGAAGAAGGGGAAAGTGGATCTTGGAGAACAACCAGCAGCCTCTGACACTGCGAGGTTATAAAACCTGGTGAGATCAGAGTCCATGCGTCTGCTGCAGCTGCTTATGGCACCCTGGGTAGGGGTGATGCGGAACCACACACAACGTTGTTTCCACCATTGAGCCAATCAACAAGCCTAGTTCATGCTCCAGTAAAACCTGGAATTGCAAAAGGGGGAAGAGAAAAGTCAGTTTGGAAACAATAATCACATAAACAAGAGTGGATTATGGGACAGTTAAAAGCCATTTGTGGGGAGCCCCCGAGATCTGTGCCACTCAAGTGTGATCCATGGATTTATTCTGGTCTGGGAAGTGTTACCAGACTGAGAGTGAGCCTTTGGAAACTTTAAAGCTATATGATAGAATAACTTCATATTGGTTGAATATAATAGTGAACATTACAGCTTGTATTTTCTATATCTTTTTAAATTTAATTTTTCATTTTTATTGTGTTTTACATAAGCACTGGTTCATGACAGATAAGAAGAAGAAGAAAAAAACACCCCAAACTGTTCTTTTTCACAGATAGTTTGAGAAGCACTGATCCAGGCCTCAGGAATTTTGTTCAGTTTTCACATGTGGCTTCATTTATCCCGGAGGGAAGTATAACTCACCCATTTTGCAGATGAGAAAATGAAGGTTCTGAGCTTAGTCCCACAGCTGGAGACCACAGAGCTGAGGTGGCAGTCCTCCTGGTGAAGGCCAGAAGCCCCCCTCCCCCCCATCCCTGGGCAGGGACCAGCTCTCAGGCTCCTTGGGACGCAGGCTGCCCATGCAGTCGTAGCCAGACCCAGAACACAGAGGCCGTGCTAGGCATCGGAACAAGTTTCTGTGTGGTGGTTCTCAAAGGGCCGTCCACCGTGCACTGCAGAGCCCTTTAGAGACAGGCTTCCCTTAGAAGGGGACAGGCGTGCAGCTGAGGGCAGTGCCAGCAGGAGCCTGCATGTGGGTCAGGGAAGGGGGACATGGAGCCATAGGGGGGCGGGGGCAGGGAGGGGGCTTTGCCTCTGGCCTTGGCTCCTCGAACAGAGGAAAGCACAGTTCAAGACCACCACGGGGTTCTTGAGGGGCAGGTGCAGGCCTACCTGCCGCTTTGCCTCTCAGTGGCCATTGCCGCCTTTCCGGCAGCAGCACAAGGTTTTGCTTTGGGGGATCTCTCCCTCCCTCTCTCCTCCCTCCCTGGGTTTCCTGGCTCCCAGATCTGTTCAGGGAGGAGCAAATGACCCAGTGAGAGCCAAGGAGACCCAGAGAGGGTGGAGCTGAGGCTTTCCCTCTGCAGTTACACCTGGGAGGGTGTGAGGCTGGGGCTGGTGGGGCGGGCTTGCCCCAGGTGAGGAGCTGTTTGAGAATGGAAGGGACCCAAAGGAATTCTGCGAAGAGCTGGAAAGAGAGACACCAGGCCTTAATGACAGCATCTGAGACCTTGGTCAGGGAGGCGAGGGCAGCCTCAGGCAGAGGTGGAGGACAGCAAGTGACAGCAGGGATCTGTGGGTCCCCAGGGTCAGCAGGTACAAGCAGCCCTGGGAGGACTGGGAGGTCTGGGGGAAGGGAACCAAGGTGCGGAGAAAAAGGCCAGCTCAGACTCCCCGGGGGGGCTCAGGAGGCTGATCAATGATTCTCTCTCATCATTGCTGTTTCTCTCTCTCCCTCTCCCTTCCTCTCTGAAATCTATAAAAAAAAATTATATATATATAAAGAGGTTTGAATGCTTATTAGCTCCCTGGCTGTGTGACCTTAAACAAGTGACTCAACCTCTCTGAGCCTCGGTTTGCATTGTTGTAAAGTGAAGCTGGTAAAATCTAACTCGGAGTGGGCGGCTGCTGTGAGGGTTAAGAGAGGCTGTGTATGGAAAGCTCCAGAAGAGTCCTGGCTGATAGTAGGTACTCAGTCAATGGTGGCTCTCGTTGCTATGATTGTTGACTCGGCTCCCTCTGCCCACCTGGTGAGAGTTCTGTCCTCCTGGCGCAGGCATTGTCTCTCTCCTTGGCATCTCTCTCCTTTTCTTTTTAAGGGCATCACTGCTGCTCCCAGCTGCACAGTCAACTCCAGTTCAGACCCCCTCGGAATCCTGGGATCCTGCCAGCAGTCATGGCCCAACCAGCCCGCGTCCT
>NW_006288434.1:2589289-2594268 GCF_000327345.1 Myotis davidii
AGGGAGGGGGTGAGGGGAGGGGAGCGGCAGCTGTTCTTCTGTCAGCCAGTCACATCCAGGGTGAGGCCAGGGCACAGCCTGCCCAGGCCAAGAACAGGAAACAGGTGGACTTTGGTGAGGCCCAGATGGGGGTGGCCACGAGGAGGCCCAGGCCTGGGCATCGGGAGGCACACGGTGGGAGGGGAAGATCTCAGTCCTGAGTTCCCAGGCTGGCAGTCCAGAGGCCCTCACTGGGTTTCAGGTTGCTTTGGGACGCGGCCATCAATGGACGCATGCTGTTGCGGATTGAAAATTGTTCCGTCGCCGTCCGCCTCTCTGTTAGGGTGCGGGATACGTTGTTATAACGAAAGGCCCCAAAAGATGATAGTGTGAATGAGACTGGACTTTCATTCTCTCTCACATCACAGTCTGACAGGGCAGCTCTGCCTCGTGTGGCTACTTGTGAGTGCAGTTTTCTTCTGTCTTGTTCTCCTACCATCCCCAAACACAGATGTTCTAAAACTGGATGTTCCAAACATTCCAGATGTTCTAAACGGGGCTTGTCAGAATCCAGGCTCTCTGAACCTTCATGGGGAAAAAAATTACATCTTGATCTCCACCAAGATCCACCTGAAAACTAGCATTTCCTCCCATTATGACATCAGGCCACCAACACAGAAATATCGGCAGCGTCTGTGACCTCGTCTCCAATAGAAATCACATTCAGTTGCAGATACTGTGGAATGCCGTTTATTCTCATCATCGTTACTTTGAAAGCAGGGTAGTTTATTAGACCTGTTGCTAGATTGTTCTTTCATGCACCTGCATTATTAGATCATAATTCTTTAATATTTTTATAATTTTACAATAAAGTTGTGTTCCTTAGTAATCTCATGATTTTAAGGACATTATTCTGAGAAGGGCTCATAAACGTCTCCAAACAGCCAAAGGAGGTCCCAGGTGAACCCTCCCACCAGGTCCAAATCCCAACCCGACTCAAGCCCGTCACCCAAGTGGCTCTTGTTCCTCTCCTGCACCATTAGCTCCCCCTCTCTGCGGAGTCATTCCCATCAACATGTAGACATGCTGTTATGTCTCCATCTTCAGACCCCTCTTGTCCCTGCCTCCCTCACCAGCTGCTGTCCCTTTCTTTGTCCCCCTTCATAGCAAACTCCTCAGGAGAGTCTACCCCCGCTGACCGCAGCTCCTCCCCTCTTCTTCTCTTAGACCCACTCCTGCCAGCCTTCCATCCCACCAGCCCACAGAAACTTCTAGTGACGAGGTCCTCAGATCTCCGTGCCATTAACGCCATAATCACTTCTCTCATCTCCCTAATCCATCGGCAACATTGGACCCAGATGACTATTCCCTGGGAACACTGCCTGCCTTTGGCTTCCAGACACCATACTCACCTGGCTTCCCCCTCACCTCGCTGGCTGCTCCACTGTTCCCTCTCCCTGACCCCAGCACTGCCAAGCCCCAGGGGCCAGACCTTGGCCCCTTCTCTGTCTACAATCCCACGGCGATCTCTCTCAGCCTCCTGGCCTTGAATACCAACCATACTGGATGGCTCCCGTCTTCTTTCTCCAGTCTGGACCTCTTCCCCAACCCCAGGCTCGTGTATCTAATTGTCTATGTGACTTTCAGAAACATCTCAGGCTTAACATGTCCGGACCCCAAATCCCGATCTCATCCGAAGAAGTTCCTCCTCCCAGGTGTTCCCATCTTTCCAGCGACTTAGGCCTGAGAGAGACCTCAGACTCACCCTGTCTCCATTCTGTCCCTCATATCCCACTTCTCATCAGCTTTGTCTTCAGAATCACATGGAAATGGGCCACTCCTCACCCCTTCACGGTCAGTCACCAGTCCTGCCCATGCTGCAACCATCTCCCATCTGGATTCTTGAAATACAGTGGGGCCTTGACTTACCAGTGTCCCGACTAATGAGTTTTTCGAGATACGAGCCGTCTCTCGGCCGATTTTTTGTTTTGAGTTGCGAGCTAAAATTCGGGTTACGAGCCAGCTTCAGATACCCCACTGCTAGTTGGTGCAGCGAACGTCACAGTGAACGCCACAACATCAGCCCAGCATCACATGTCTCACTCGTTTACTTCTTGATTTGACATATGAGTAATTTGAGTTATGAGCTCCGTCACAGAATGAATTAAACTCGTAAGTCAAGGCCCCACTGTAGTTCCTAACCGGTCTCCCTGATTCCAGCCTCACCTTCCACAGTTTGTTCTCAGCGTGGCAGATGGAGGGGTTCTTCTGAAACGAAAGCCAGCCCTGGCCAGCATGCTCAGTGGTTAGAGTGTCAGTCTGGGGACAGAAGGGTCTCAGGTCCAATGAACTGCGTGTTTTCACAGGGGAAGTCCTGATCTGCAGGGCTGAGCGGAAGGACGGTCTCCCCCTCAGGGACAGCAGAGGATGCTGCTGACCGGGGAGTAAGAGCTGCCACGTGCTGAGCACCGGGATGTGCTGCTGTGGGACAGTAGGACATCTATGGGGTGTTTGCCCCCAGTTCCTGGAACACAGCCTCTAAAACCCTTCTCATCCCCTGGGTGATCGGGGTGCTAGAAGCATCAATATTTGGTCTTGGACCCCAATTTCTGCCTCAGAACTCCTGAAGCCCTGCCGTTGCCTGAGTGATGGGCTAACAGGAGTGTCTTACACAGAGCTCCCAAGTCCTTTGGAATTTCCTGGTTGACAGAAGTGTCCTTTGTTGTAATTAGGTGACGCCTGGTGGGCTCCCGGATGGACGGGGCTGGTCACCAGAAAGAGTAAGCCATGACTGGAAGTTTGGGACTCTCAGCGCCATCCCCCATCCCCTGGGAGTGGGAGCGGGCTGCAGATGGAGCTAATGGTGGGTCACACCCACATGCTGAACCCTCCGTGAAGGTCCCTGAAGCACGTGGTCTGGAGAGCTCTGTGTTGGTGCCCGCATCAGGGTGCGGGGAGGGTGGTGCATCTGGAGGCGGGGAAGCTCTGCTCCCCGTCCCTACGGACGCCCTCATCTGTGCCCTTTCTTACGTAACAAGCTGGTAAAGGTGAATAGTGCTCCCTTGAATTCTGTGGGCCATTCTAGCGAGTTAGCAAACCCCAATTTATAGGCAGTGGGTCAGAAGTCCACGTGCCAGCCTGGGACTTGTAACTGGCATCTGAACTGGCGGGGTGGGTGGGGGGTGGCGGCGGTCCTGCAGGATTGAGGCCTCAACCTGTGGGGTCTGCACCAGCTCCAAGCCATTGGGTGGGAAGAGAATTGCAGGACACACCGTTGGCAAAGTGCCGACAGCTGGAACACTGTGCGGACAGTTGAAAAACATCTGCACACGTTGGGTGTCCAAGGTATTCTGAGTGTAGAAGAAACACAGTCTTTTCCTTCGAGCCACTCTAAACGCTTTCCCCGTATTCATTTATTCATCTTCATAATAAAGCAGGAGGCAGGTGGATGCTCAGAGATAGGGAGGGATCTACTAGTAAGTACCTGCTCAAGTTCTCGCAGCTGCATGGGGGCATGGCCGGGCCTTGAACCCACTGCGCCTGCTTCCCGTGTGTGCCTCTTGAAGTTTCATCTGCTGCCAGTGGCTCCTGGTGTTCCTCTGTGCCCCCCGAATGGAGTGTCCCCCTGTGGCCCTCCCTTCCCCAGGGCCCTCGTTCATTCTCACCTGCCTGCCTTTGTGGGATGAAGGCTCCCCCACCCCTCCCCCAGGCAGCCCACCTGGCCAGGGAATGACTGCGGGCGGAAGGGGAAGGAGGCAGACATTTGCTACCACCCCCACCCACAGCGCCTGCCACAGCCCAGCTCTCGGGGGCGGGGGTGAGCAATTACCCGGAAAACAGCAGGCAAAACTCCCACGGAGCCACAGGGCTGCTGCTTCTCTTTTTTTAAGGCTCTGATGTGACAGTGTGGTGGCAGGAATCTCATCCACTCTCATTTCCCAGCTCCCATAACAACCCGGCCCCTGAGAACCTACTGCTGGGAGCTCGGAACGTCAGTGTGCACCACGTGGCAATGAGAGTGAAACCCCAGGGATCTGGGCCTAACAGGAGCACAAACCGAAAGCAGCCAGCGTCCCTGAGGCCTGTGGCTCCTCTCCCTCCCCCTCTTAAACCGGCAAGACACCTAGCTTTCAGTGCTGCCAGGGAAACCGAGGTACCTGCCCAGGCTCTGGGTCCTTCCAAAGTGATCATTGTAGAATAAGTCAGACATTTAACAGATATGTTCTTGCTTTGGGCACTTAACAGATATCATCCCATTATGCGACATTTGGGGACAAATATGGCTTCCCTCATTTTCTGCACCCCTAACCTCTCAGGGACCCAGCTGGCGGAAGCAGAGAACAGAAAGAAACTCGATAGAAAGAACCAGGATTCCTCTCATGGGGGATGGCATCCTGCCATGAACCCAGTAAACCGTTTTGTAAGTGAGCTCCTGGAGGCGGAGAGACTCCCGGCTTCTCATGGTCACTGGGCCGCTGAGTGGCAGAGCTACGATGAGACCCAGGCCTCTGGCTCCGGCCTGGCCTCTTGCATGGAACAGTGCACATGGGACATAGCCCTGGCCCTGCCAGCCCCGGGCAGAGGGGAAACCGGACCCCGGAGGTGGCACAGTTGACAATTGCTGGGTTTAATGTGGCCGTTTACTGCTGGGGTGATGGCCTAGGACATGTTTAGGCTGGAGCCATGGTCACGTCTGATCCAACGGGACTCTCACAGGAGACTGTAGCCCAGGAGGGGGATGCCTAGACCCCAGGCAGGACCCCAGCTGGCTGGGATCCAGAACCTGCTGTCTCCAGGCTGAGCTGGCCGGCAGCTGTGTTATGTTTGGCCCCAAAGCATCCTTTACAATGTGAATGTTTTGCTAACATTTAAAAATTAGGCAATCGACAGGAGACTTGGTATTTCTGGCATTCCTTACAAATGCGAGTGTGAGCAGGCTTGCTGTCCCAGGAGCTGAGCTGGGCTGCTCCTCGGAAGGCCAGGGTGTCCTCCGTGGTCCC
>NW_006288434.1:2594285-2596392 GCF_000327345.1 Myotis davidii
CTCCGTGGTCCCAGGCCCACAGCCATTCCTGCCCTCCCCCCCAGGAGGCCGCCCGTCTGGCCCCGCCGGCACTGGGGCTTTCGATTCTTGCTATAGAACAAAAGTTCTTAACATTTCTAAGGTCATGGTTAGAATTCAGGGGGTCCGAGAACTTAGGTGGGTAAAAATGACAAATTGATTTTCGCTAACCTCTACCTCAAACCGAGCCTTTCCTGCCAGGACGGCTATAGGCAGAGGCCATGATCGTGGTGGGATCTGTGACTGTCACCAGAAAAAATCACAGACATTTGCATATCACAGAGGCCGCAGATATTCCCAAAGGCTGTTTATGTTCATCACTGTTCCCAAGCATGGCCGGTGGCTAGATCTCACTCTTTTGTTAATTGATTTCAGAGTGGAAGGGGGGGGGGGGGGGGGGGGGGGGAAAAAAATGATGAGAGAGAATCATTGATCGGCTGCCTCCTGCACGCCCCCTACTGGGGATCAAGCCCACAAACCCGGGCATGTGCCCTTGACTAGAATTGAACCCAGGTCCCTTCAGTCCAAAGACGGACGCTCTATCCTCTGAGCCAACCCGGCGAGGGCTAGACCTTACTCTTCAATGCGTGTGGTAGAGAAGCACGTATGTTGTGATTTTAAAAGTTTGGTTTTACAAACAAGCCCTGGTTACTGTTCTCGATATCACTGGTTTCGTTGGTCACTCGCGTATTTTATTTTATGCATTTATTCTGAGAAAAGGTCCGCAGGCTTCACCAACCTGTCAAAGGGTCCAGAGCTCAAACTTGGACTCACGTCTTCACAGTATGGCTGTCAGACCCCACGGGGTCAGGAAGGTAGTTCTAGAACTTTCTGAAGTGGGGCAGGAGGGGCACTGCACTGGGGTGGCTTCCCAGGACTCGCAGCCCAGGGCAGGGCCTTCCGGGGCCTCCTGGAGCCCCGAGAGCACGGGCCTCTGTGCAGGAGGCTGTGCTGTGGTTTTGCATCCAGTGGCCTGAGGCCCGGGTCCCAGGGGCCTCCCCCAAGCAGAGCCTGCGGAGAGAGAAAGCTTGGCTCCCAGGCCCGAGCCTAGATGCCCAGTGGGAGGAGGGCCCGGAGCCACAGGCTGGTCTCCCACCTCTCACTGGCAGAGCTGCGTGGGTGCCGCCTCACCTCGGACTCTCCCTGTGCAATCAGGTGCCCGCCCACGACATACCCTCCTTCTTGTTTCTCCTGCTTCCTCCAGGCTCTTCCCAGGAGCCTGCAAACCCACACAAGGCTCTGCTGCCCCCCCCCCCACCTCCCTATTTCCGCAGCCCCTCCTGGCAACCACCCTGCTCTCTCCCTCCCAGAAGGGAAATGTGTGGTCTCCTCCCGTTTCCTCCTGAATCCTGGGAGCACCCACTCAGCCTCCAGTCCTTCTCCAGCCCCATGCAGTTCGCTGAACTCACCCTGCTGCAGGCCAACAGAGCCGGCCCTGCCAGGACAGTGGCCCTGGGCCTCCCAGCCTGCTCCTGCCCTGAGAGCCGCCTCTTCCAGGATGGGCATGCTGGCTCCTCTAGTTCCCATGATTCTGCTCTTTCCCACATCTCCTCTGGGCTTCTGCCAGCTCCTTTCCTGGCTGGCATGACCTTCCGGTTCCTCCAGTGGGCATGCCTTTGGCCCCCTCCTCCTCGTGCCCCAGGCTCCCCCAGAGAGCTCCTACCCCCACACCATGGACCATGTTTTAAAACTCAGGATGTCGGACTGTTGGGCCCCAGAGGAGGTGTTCGAGCGCAGGCTGGCCAGACGACCACAAAGCTGGTGGGATGTCACTCTGGAGACTTAAGCATGCCCCCTGCACCTGTGTGACGGTGGGTCTGTGAGAGGCAATCTCGGGTAAGGCCAAGAGCACAGGACCCTGTCGACCCTCGACCCAGGTTCAAATCCTGCCACTGCTACTCGCTTCTGTGACCGCAGGCCAGTTCCTTTATGTGTTCGTCTATTTATTTGGCGCATGTTAATTGAGCCTCGACTGTGTGCCGGGCTCTGCTGGAAATACAAGTGGAAACGCCAAGTGGCTCCCCACCCTCTGGAAGGGTAGTTAGAGTCATGGCCTTAATCACACAGCATCCAAACACATGCTACACTG
>NW_006288434.1:2596438-2607967 GCF_000327345.1 Myotis davidii
ATCACCAAACAGCCTTATCAGAGTGGTCAGGCTTCCTCCAGATCATAGCCTTTCCGCTCAGACCTGAAGGATGAATGTGGGGTGACGAGGTGTGACAGCCGAATGAATGATGTCCCCCAAGATGCGCACAGAATCTATGAATAGGTTGCCTTCCTGGCAAGAAAGAGGTGATGCAGGTGAGGGTGCTAAAGGGGAGACTCCCAGAGTATCTGGGTGTGTACAGTGTGACCGCAGGGGCCCTTGCACGAGGGAGGTGGGAGGGTCAGAGAAGCAGTGATGATGACGCAGAGGCCGGAGTGATGCCATGGCTGGGAGGCTGCCTCCCGAGCCTGGGAAAGGCATGAGGCGGGTTCTCCCCTGGAGCCTCCGGGAGCAAAGCCCCGCTGGCCCACTTTGGACGTCCGACTCCCCGAGCTGCGGAGCACAAGTGCGTGTTGCTTTCAGCCCCTGCGGTTGTGGCAACTTGTTAACAGCAGCAAGGGGGACCTAACCCACTGGGAGTGGAAGGGAAACGCATGGGCCAGGGCCAGGGCTGGGAAAGGGGTGCCTGGGATCTAAACCCACATCAGTGGGTGTGGGTGTGGGTGTGGGTGTGGGTGTGGGTGTGAGGGGGTGGGAGCAGTAAGGCTGGACAGCTGAGCAGGGGCCAGACCATGATTAATAAGCAGCGATGGATGGATGGATGGATGCATGGATGCATGGATGGATTGAGTGGCCCCTCTAAGCCTCAGATTCCTCACTGGTGAAATGATGACTTCTTAGGGTGGTTGCAAAACCTAAATGAGTTGGCAAACGTAATCAGCGTAGCTCTTAGGAAGTGCTCATTTAATGCCAAATCCTGTTATGGTCCCGGGGTTTTCCCATGGGGTTTTGGGGAGCCCTGGGAATTCTGAGACTCCTCGGGTCTGTTGAGGGGAAGGGAGAAGCAGAAGAGGAGGAAAATGGGGGGCGAGGAGGAGAGAACGGGGCCGGAGCGGGGGCAGCTCTGCCCTCAGAGCAGCGAGCCTGTGTGTGTGTGTTTGCACAGTGGCTTTGGTTTAAGGTCGTGTTTGACTACAAGCTTCCTCAGCTAGAACAGGTTTAAGAATTCCCGCTCCAGCGTGCCCCTGCTCCTTCGGGTAAAGAAACCGTGGCCTGGAGGGGCCGCCGTGACTCACGTCGCATCAACGCCAGCTGGGGAACCCAGTTCCCGGCCACTGGTGCTTGCTACCTTGTGGGCCAGGGGTCTGGGCCTTGGGGTCAGCCTGGGGGCTTCCTGGCAAAGCACCCACTTTCCTCGGGCCTCTCCCGTGAGCTGTTATTGTCTACGCCCTCAAGGACACCCAGGTCCTCGGGGCTTTGCTTTGTTAACCACAGTATCTCCAGGGCCTGCACTATGCCTGGCACACGATACGGGCAGGAAACACTTGGGAAACCCTCGTTGTGTCCCAGGCACCGCTCCATGTTCTCTCCACACACTCACACCTTGATACTGAGCCCTCATGCACCGAGTGGGCTCTCAAGATGTGTTGCATTCATGGCTGCACATCACGTGGGCCCCTGGGTGAGTTTCTGGGCCTCTTTGAGCCACAGTGTCCGCTCTGTAAAACGGGGAGCAATAATGCGGGCAGCGGTGATGGTGAGGATGAAGTGGTTGCGTGACTTGGGGTCTGGCCGCAGCAGGCACTGCGGGAAGGGCAGCGGATTCAGTGACCTCACTGCACGGGGGGCCACGCGGCCTGGGTCCAGCAGCCCAGGCCTGACAGGTCACGGCTGCGGTCTCGCCCCCGGGCGGCCATGGAGCCCTTCCCTCCTCAGCCGAGGCACTTCCTGCAAAGTTCTCCCACTCACTCCTCCTCCTCTCTCTCCCCTGGGCCCAGCCCAGCCCATCGACCGTCCTGGGCTCCAGCTGCCCCATCCAATCAACCCTGCAGGCAGCTGCTTTCTCCGCATGCACCTCACTGCCTCCGTGCCCCTTGGAGCCCCAAGAAGGTCCCTGCACCCCATCCCCTCACACACACACACAGGAGCCCCTCCCTGTGTCCCGGCCCCTCCTGCCAGCCTTGCTAAGCCCCACTTTGTACCCCTCTGGCGGCTGGCTGAGCCATTGCCACGTGTCATGTGTGGTCTGCACGTGTCTGACCTGAATGCAGTGTGTGTGTGAGAACCCCGAGGACAATGGCTGGCTCCTGTCACTTTCACTCTCGAGTAATTCTGGAATCTGTCCCTTTGACACCGTTCCCACCGCCCACACCCTAGCTGAGGCCACCACTGCGCAGTCTCTCACCTGGACAGTCACAACATGTCACGGTCCGTCCCTTGGGCCTTGTCACTCCCATCGGTCACCGATGGGATCCTTTGAAAGCACAGGCGAGTTTGGACCGCCCTTCAAGGGTCCCTCCTGACCTGGTGGAGCCCTTAGGGCCAGTTCCCACTCCCTCCTCATCCAACGGGGTCCAGACTCAGTGAATTGACGTGTAGGGGCTTGAGTGGACTGGACTCTCAGGCGGTCAAACTCTTCATCCTTCTGCCCAAGACCCTCCCTCTCCTCTCCCTTCCATGTCCCCTACCCGCTGGCTAATTCCTGCTCAGACCTGGGTCTCGGCAGAGGGGCATCTCCCTGGAAAAGGTCTTGGTGTCTGTGGCAACCTTTCGGTGCATGGGATCATGCCAACCAACTGAGCCACACCAGCCAGGGCTTACAGAGCTTTTAATGAAACATCTCTCTGTGACTGTAGCTGCTAGGATCTCCTCTGTCTCCTCGCGCACATACGTGCACACACATGCACACAGACTTACACTCTTATAGACACACACACATGCAGACCTGATTCCACAGGCTCCGAGCTCAGAAGCTGAGCTTCCTATGCAGATACGCACCCTTCCAATACCCAAGGCTCTCGCCCTGGGCAAAGGCCTCTGCCTGCCTGTCTCTGCCCGGGGGCTGACCTCTCACCTGGCCGGCTCGTCGCTCCTCCTGCAGCACCAGCTCTGGCATCCGCCCAACTCCCCCTTCCCAAGCCAGGGCACGTCCCGGTCCCAGGCCCAGTCCTGGTCCCAGTCGCCGCAGACACAGCTCTCCGGCCCCACCTGTTCCGCTCACACACGCGCTGCTTATTTCTGCTCAGATTTAGAAAAAAGACAAGAAGGAAATACTCCCAGAGGTTTTGATTCTGGGAAATTTTCGTTTCCTTTTTGTACTCTGCTGTCCTTTCTCAAATTAAAAGCACACACGACATGTATCATTTTTACAATCACACCAATAAAAGCTCTGAGATGGGGTAGATGTTAGAATAAAAAATTACCTACACAAGCTAGTTACAAGCAAAGAGCGGGGAAAAGACGTACTCTAGGGTGTCGAGGGGAAGTAGAAAAGCTCCCAAAAGGAATATTAACACGATTGGGGGTTCCTATCCCCGGAGGAAACCAGGGGCCACTCTATACTCTCTTGTTTTCTGTGCTTCCCCCCTGGAGGGACGTCCGAATAGCACATGCCTTTCCTCCACGCTGACGCTGACAGACATTTGCCCTCAGAAGGGAATGTTCTCGTTTCCCTGAGCACTTCTGCAGGAGCCTCAGTCCCAGTGCCAGTCACCGCGACCCACACTGCCCTGCCCCTGGGGGAGAGGGCACCTCCGTCTTCGCGCCGTTGAGTGTGAGACACCGCCTTTCCTAGTTCTCCCAGCGACACCCACACCTGCCTTCCTGTGTGCAGGGGGAGCCTGCAGGGGCCATGGGGCCAGGAGGAGGCGCGGGAGGGAGGCAGGGAGGCAGAGTGCTCAGTGATTCATCACGATGCGGGTACCTGCACCGCCACCTTTTTTATTTTTGTTTTACTTTTAAAAGCACCGTTTGTAGGTCTCTAAATTAGTCAGACTTTGACTTGGTTCCGTCGCCAGGAGATGATCAGCTCTGAACAGCAATGTGTCAACCCTCCCTCAGCCACCTGGGACCCAGCTCAGCCTTTCGTGGGGTCCGGAACACCACAGGGCAGGGAGGGTGACTGAGGGAGCAGACCCCCCGAAGGGCTCGTGTTGCTGAGCTGTGGGGAGCGTCTCACCTGCAGAGACACCTCGCCACACCCCGCCAGGCCTCCCACCTGACCCACATCTTCCTCCCTTTCCTCCACAAGGACTTACTGAGAATCTGCTATGTGCCTAGAACTGTTCCACACACTAGACATACAGCAACGAAGACAAACAAATGGAAAAATCCTATGCTCACGGGATTTTTCTAGCAGGGGGAGCAGGTAATCCTATATAATAAAAGGCTAATATGCAAATCGACTAAACAGCGGAATGACCGGTCACTATGACACGCACTGACCACCAGGGGGCAGATGCTCGTTGCAAGAGCTGCCCCCTGGTGGTTAGTGCACTCCCACAAGGGGAGCCCTGCTCAGCCAGAAGCCGGGCTCACAGCTGGCGAACGCTAAGGACCCCTAAACGCTAAGCCAGGCTCACGGCTCTGCAGCAGCACTAAGGACCCCTCAGGGGATGTCTGCCGAAGGGTCCCAGACTGGGAGCGGGAGCAGGCCAGGCTGAGGGACTCGCCCCCCACCCCCCATGCACGAATGTCATGCACCGGGCCTCTAGTTACTTAATAAATCAGTAAAAGAATGTCCCTTGGTGATGGTGCTATGGGAGGAAAAGAGCAGGGAGTGCAGAGGGTTGGGGAGCAGGTTGGAAGGGACACAGGGAATGGGAGGTGTCTGGGGAAGAGCCTCTCACACAGCCCGAGGCAGGGGCTTGCTGCGTGTTCAAGGAATAGGAAGGAGGCCAGGATGACGGAAGCAGCGGGGAGAGCAGTAAGGAGTAAAGTCAGAGATCACGGGGTGTGGAGATGTGGAGTTGCGGGTGTGAAGGGTCTCCCAGTCCATTACGGGGACTTTGGCTTTGACTCTGGGTGCGACACGGAGCCTCCAGAGGGCTCTGAGCACAGCAGGGAGGAGAGGCGTGAACAGCAGGGACATTTTAAAAGATCACTCCAGCTGCTGGAAGCAGGGGACCTCTTCGATGTTTCAGCAAAACCAGGTGGGAGGTGGTGGTGGCTCAGCCAAGAGGCTGTGGTAGAAGCGGCCAGATTCTGGAGAGATCGGGAGGTAGAGCTCCTGGGTTTTGTTATTGATTCTTCCCAGAGAGCCGGCCGGGTGTCTGGCAGGATCACGCACGTACGAGGGTGCAGCCAGCAGCATTTCTCACTCTGACAAACACCGCGTCGTGGCTTTGGATCCAGACAGGCCTGGGTCCGGATTCCGACTCCGGCCAGGGCCAGCCGAACCAGCTGCCCATCTCCAGGGCGCCACCTCCACTCTCCAAGTCTCCATCCCTTTATCTGTAAACTGGGGAGAACGATCCTTATGTTGTGGGATTATCGTGACCATTCAATGAGATAAAATAAAAGAAGGGCTGGTTGTTTTTAAGTAATGCCGTTTCCTGTGGGGATCAGAAGGGCAGAATCTGAGGGCAGAGGCAACTGCAGGAGGGGTTGGGCCAAGCCGGGGGCAGCCAGGACAGCCCAGGAGCCCTGGGGTGGGGAGAGAACAGAACAGAATCCAGGGCACGTACCCCCAAGCCAGGCTGGGGGACCCCAAAGCACAGGCAGGCAGGGGCAGGCAGGCCTTGGGAGAAAAGATGGCCGCAGGGAACTCCTTGGGTGAAGGTGAAGCCCTGGAAAATGGGAACACCCCCAAATTCTGGAGAGGATGAGATCATCCCCGCGGCAGCCAATCAAAGCTGTCCCTTGGGCAGGCACGAAAGGGTTTTACTAGGCCAAAAACTGCGGGGAGGTCGGCGGCTGCCAAGAAAGGAGGCCAAGCCAGCCCTGGGCCCGAGGCCATCAGCCCGGGGCCCCTCCCTGGCTAGGAAAAGAGACGAGGGGAGAGCCTGGCAACCCGAAGCCAGAGGGGTGGGGGCGGCAGATGTCTGGGGGTGCCGGCTCCTGGAAAAACCGGTTGGGTCCTGGTCGGAGGAGCCCGCGGAGCTGCACCAAGGGCTGTGCCGTTCTTTTCCCTTAAGAAGGACAAAGAGCCGGATTAGCGTTCCTTCCATCAGAGATGTTCTACCGACTTACACATGGGTCCCCCCACACACCCAAAGTTTAACCCGGGATCCTGCACTTCTGGTTAGAGGTGAACACGTGTGGGTTCAAGTCCCAATGCTGCTGGTGACCGAGGCAGGCTGCTGGGCCCCGAGGCTTGTAAAACGGGGGTCACACCAACGTGCGGGTGTCTGCGGGCGGCCATCTCCTCCTCCCCTCCCCCGCCCCAGGGGTCAGGAGAACCAAAGGAGACCCAGGAATGTGAAGGCGGGCACTGTCAGGCGTACGGGGGTCTTTTCTGTGTCGCCCAGGTCACGGGGGCTGGTCTCTAGGGGCCAGAGGGAAGAGGTGAGGACCTGGTCCTCATTCAGATCCCCTCCCCCCAATGGCACCACCGTCTGTTCCCACTTCTCCGAGGTCCTAAAGAAATGGCAGAGAGCTCTGGAGAGAGGAGGCGTCCTTTTACACCTTTGGGGGCAGAACGCCCCCAAACCCACCCATTGTCCAGAGAGGCCCTGACGTCAGCCACAGCAGAGCTGGCAGGGAGCTTTTCTGGTAACCTCTTCCTCGAAGCGCCCTCCGGGAGGGAGGGACAAGACTGGGACCCGGGCCAAGTCCTGCAGCTGCTCCAGGCCGGCCTCGCCCAGGGAGGTTTCCGCTTTGCCAATCACAGTCCTGGGGCTGTGGGCGCAGGGTGGCTGGCCGGCCATCCCCCTCCCTGTCCCCACCCTCCTCCAAGAAGCCAATCCAGCTGACCCACTTCAGATCCTTTAAGCCTCCTCCTGTGGGCAGGAAGGGAAAGGGAAGTACCGTTCCTCCTCCTCCCCTCACCCACAAACTTCCCCTCACCCTCACCCATTCTCTCTCCCCTCTCCCCCACCTCCATCCCCCACGACTCTTCTTTGCCTGGTCACGTCACAGGCTTTGAACGCCAGTGAGTCTTGCTTCTACAATTCGGTAGAGAACAGAAGCTCTGACCCCTGGCCCCCGATCCGGGCTTTGCAGGCGAAGGCGTCGAGGGTTTTGGAGGGGAACGAGGATCTCCAGTGCCTTTAATGAGCGGTTTTCGGGTGCCGGGCAGGCAGTGCGCTCCGTGCTTCACAGGGGTCCCTTAATCCTCACAGCATGAAGGCGCGCTGGTTTACACATGTGAGAACAGACGTGAGCAGCTTGCCGGTGGCCACACACACGGAGCCTGTGTGGGAAGCCAGGCCGTGTGACTGCAGAACTCTGTGCCACCAGCTGACGCTTCTCCAGTGGTGTCCCTTGGGTCATGTCATCCATTCCTCCGGGTCTGCCAGGAATGGGTGCGACCTGTGGTCACATGCGAGGGAAGTCCTGACGATTCATCCCCTCTTCCCGGAGTCTCAGAGCACACTGACAGATCAAAGGCTCTGAAAGCCCTGCAGCGAGTGGTCATTTAACTCTCCCCAGCCCAATGTTTCCCAAACTTGGCTCTGCTCCTCACCACCTCACTTCCTCCTCCTAGTTTTGTATACCCGGCCTATCAGCCCCCCCACAGACGCAGCTTGAACTAACTCCACACCAGACTGGAATTGGAGGTCCTGACTGGGGACCAGGCCCCAGCTGCAGAGAGTCGGGGAATTGCTGTAGAAGGCGGCTCAGACCTCCTGGGCCTGCCAGTGCCTCGACCCTAGTCCAGGGTCAAGAGCCACGGACTCTCACCAGCACCCATTGCTCCCATCCTTTGGCCACACCCCCTTGGCAAGCCTCACATCACTGTGCCTGCTGCGGAAGAAATACCACCACCCCAGGACTGGCATCGCTTCAAACTCAGACTCCCAACTTGGCACCACATGCCAGCACGTGGCCCTGTCCTGGGTCCCATTGTCTTCAGCCACTTCCCAGAACTGTCCTGGGCCATCCTCACTCCACCCCTGCTCCCTCCTGACCCCAGGCCGAATGCTTAGCGCCTTCGGAACTACTGGGCAAAGAAATTGAGGCCGCTGGAATCACAAGATCTCCATCAAAGTCTTGCTCCCTACCGATTCCGCTTCCACCGTCCCCACTGCTTTCCTGTTAATTTTAGAAGCAGGCCAAAATCCAGGTCAAATCCCGCAGCCTGTGGAGTCCGACTGCCAGGGTTCAAGTCCCAGTCATGTCACTCCGTGCTGTGTGATCTGGGGGCAGATTTCTTCATCTCCTCTGTGCTTCAGTTTCCTCATCAGTGCAATGGGCTAATGTGTGCCTTTACCTCATAGAATTGATGGAAGGATTAAATGAGAGAGCTGGGCACAGGCCTGGCTTGTAGCAAACCCTAGCAAAGGCTGGTTATTGTCACTTCCCGCTCTGCTTCCTTCCAACCTTGTTCCATCATCATGAACCTCTTCCTGCCAGTTGCTCATTCCTCTCAGCCTATAAAGATGTACAAGCCCCCACTCCCATCCTAAAATATCTCTTCTTGATTCTATGTTCCCCATTCCTCTCGCCCCTTCTCATCCAAACTTCTCAGAAGTACTCTGGTCAGCTCACTCCTTCCTTATTTCTCTTTAGTTCCCCAGCCCTGCCATGTGGCTTCTGGTCCTACCACGGTTATGACATGTGTCAGGGTCACCCAGGACCTGGCCACCACCATGGGCACTTCTTGGCCTCTGACTTCTGCCTCCTGCACTTGATTTTGTGGGTCACTTCCTCCTTTGTGACATGGTGGGCAGGTTAGCTTCAATGTCTCCTTATCACTCCCACCCTGTTCCTTGCCCAGGAATGCTACTGGTCCCCTGAGTTTGTCCTTAGCTTCTGTGTCTCCTCTGCCCTCACACTTCTTCACGTGACTGTAATAGCTCTCGTGGCTTCTACTTCCACTTGATTAATACCTGCTCTCACCTGAATGGTGTGTCCCCCAAATTCATATGTTGAAGCTGAAACCCCCACATGACTGCATTTGGAGACAGGACCCTTAAGGAGGTAATTAACGTTGAATGAGGTTACAAGGATGGGGCCCTAATTGGATAGGACTGCCTTTCTCACAAGAAGAGGAAGAGACAGAAACCCCTCTCCTGGGCTCTCACAGAGGAAAGGTCATGTGAGGACACAGTGACATCTGCAAGCCAGGAAGAGAGGCCCCACCAAAAACCAACTCTGCTGGCACCCTGCTCTTGGACTTCTGGCCTCCCCAACTTGGAGAAAACAAATTCCTGTTGTTGTCACTCGGTCTGTGGCATCTTTTTATGGCAGCGTGAACTGACTAATACCATCCCTAAGTGTGTCAATTAGCTTTTCCTGCCTAACAAACCAACCCAGAGTTTAGTGGCCGAAAATAACAACCATGTATTTGTTCTGGGCTCAGCTAGGTGGTTCTTCTGGTCTTGGTCAGGTTCAGGTTCACTCACGTGTCTGTGGTCAGCTGCTGGTTTGGTTGGACACTGGTGGGTCAGGGTGGCCGCAGCTGGGATGGTTCACCTGTGCCCTATGTAGTCTCTCGTCCGTCCACCTGCAGGCACGCTCGGCCTTGATTTCATGGCAATGCAGCGAGGCTTCAAGAAAGCAAGCAGAGTGGTGGTTTGGAAGGAAAAGTTTCCAATGGAGGCAGAGATCTGGACCTTTCCATTTGCATCTGCTGTCTGGTAGCTGGCTTCTCAATATTGAGACATCTTGGGCAATCGAACTAGGAATATAGGAACATAGTTAAATAGGTAAACTCTGGGAAAGTACCCCGCATGGGGGTGGGGTGTGTGTGTGAGGGAGGATGGTGCTGGAGGAACCTTTACTCATGGCGCCTAGCATTTTAAGGTTTAGTGGCAGGACTTGATAGATGTAGAGTGAGAGAGGATGAGGAAAATGGGCCTCCCCCTGGCTAGCTGGTTTGGTGGACCGAATGGAAGGGGAAGATAATTTGCTGAGCACTTACTATGTGCACTTTGCACACAGGGAACGCTGAAGAGCTTGGAAAATGTCTCTGGGGCCAGACTTGCTAAATTTGCACCCAAATTCTGCCACTAACCCAGAGAAAGTTACTTCACCTTTCCCTGGGTCAAGTTCCTCATCTGAAGAAGAGGCATCATAATGTCACTTACTCGAGTAGGCTGGGTTAAATGAAATAATAGATGTGAGCCGCATCGATGTGCCCGGCTCATACAGTCCCTATGAACGCCTCCCACTGTCATTCTGTCTCATTGAATTCTCACGACCAACTCCCGAGGTCGGTGCGCTTATCTCCCTCCACTTTACAGGTGAGGAAACTGAGGCTTGGAGGTGTTAAATAATTACCCTAATATGCATGGCTAGGATGTGGCTTTGGACCCTGTGCTTTTCACCACCACTTCCTGCTCACCCACCTTTACCATCTACATCAGGAAGAGAACACGTTTTGGGTTAAGACAACAAGTGTGGTCTTAGGTATAGATGCAGACTTCCAGGTAGACTTGTGGTCAGCACCTGAGGTTGTATTTGGGGTACAGAAGTCAAGACATGGTAGACATAGGGGAACTGAGTCATGGGTGGACAAGGACACACAAGGAGATAGTGTCACATGACAGCAGAGGGGGCCCAGGCCACACTGAAGGAGTAAATGGAGAGAAGGACCCTGTACAGGAGTCTGAGGATGAGCAGCCAGAGAAGAGAGAGGGGGATTTTGAAGAGAGGGAGGGAGAGAGACCATACATTTTCCTGGGCGAGTCTTGGTTTGTGACAGCTGGCCTGGCGTAATAATTAATTAGCGCCCCTTTCTCTTTAAACAGTGGCCCAGTTTGGAAGATAGATTATGTACTCACCCTCTAAGGAGGTGGAAAGTGTCAGGGAGGAGGACATGCAGGTGTGACAGGCCACAGAAAGGACAAGGGAGGTACGTTTGGAAAGGGACTCATGGGAGCTGGATTTGGCAAACTGATGACCTTTGATCCAAAGGCCAAACTGATGATCCTTGAAGAGAAAAAGGTGGAAAACAGATTCAAGCTGAAATCTGAATACCAGATAAGAAGAGATAGTGGATGCGCAGAGAAGAGAAAGAGACGGGGGGGGGGGGGGGGGGGGGGGGGGGGGCCGCCAGCCCCACCCCATAAGGAAGGCGAGTGCCCAGCCCCCACCAGGGAGGAAGCCAAGGGATAGAGAATTGATGGGCAACGGAGCAGATTACTGCTGATGGGGAGACAGGAGTGGGGTCCGGAGTGGGAGAGGCTGGAAGAGAGAACGTGGGAGATGTAGGAAATGCTGGGCACAGTCATCCTGAGAAGGTGGGTTTCTGGCACAGAAACGATAAAGGGAGCGACAAACTGGGGCAGACCCTGGTCTTCCCTTGGCCACAGACTCTTCACCCCCCAGAAGTTACAAAGTCACTACTCCCTGAAAATATGCTTTTAATTTATCTTGAGTGAAAGGAAATATAAGCTCCAACATGGAAGGTTACCCAGAAAATAATAATAAACTCTTTTGAAACATCAAAAACCAATAAATAAAACCTTTTTCAGGGATCCTTGCTGCCTTATCATGATTGAAAATGTCCCCTAGAGTTTGTCCCCCAGGACCCCCTGTCCCCATTTCTCTCTCTCTCTCTCT
>NW_006288434.1:2608025-2635375 GCF_000327345.1 Myotis davidii
ATATATAGGCTCCAATCACTAAAGTCCTGGGCAGTTTTGGAAGTTGCCGCCTTCTATGCCCCTCTACACCTTTGCATCTTGACTTCATTTGCCTGAAGTCGCCTTACCTTTCTTACCCGCCTAGGAAACCGTTGTTTGTTCTTCACGACTCAACCCAAGTGCCCCATCCTTGGAGACACGTCACAGAGTCATCCTTCTGCATGCCTCCGAGGCCTTGGCACAGCCACTGCCCGGGCCTGCAGTGTCAGCACCGCGTTGCTAGCACCAGCGCCCTTGTCCCTCTCACCTTCTCCCCTTTTGGGCTCCTGGCTGCCTGTCTATGGGCCCTTTTGTCCTAAGGCAGTTCATCTTGCTGGCTAACACAAAACAAAACAGGAAACTGTGTTAATTCTACACACTGACAAGTTCATCTGTCCTTAGCCAACACTGGCCTCATGTTGAACAGCTAGCTTATCGGAACATTTAATTCCCTGATCAATGTTATCAAGCATAGTAAGCAAATTCCCCCAAAGTGTTTGACCACGAATCCTCTTTTCAACCATGCCGGCACATCTGGAAGAACAGCACCTTCTCTTGAAACAGTGGGAAGAGCTGTACGTCTTCCCCTGCCTCCAGCGGCTGACCTGGTCCCCTCTTTCCTGGGGAAGTGGAAACCACAGCACCTGCTCCCTGATCCAGCTCCCTCCCCACACAAACTCCTGCCCCTTCACATCTTCCTTTCATTCTTCCCTTGCTGCATATTTGCTTGCTCTTTTCATTTCCTTATTTACCTCTTTCTTTTCCCTGATGCCTCTGCCCTGCTTTCAGTTGTACTGTCTTAGCATGGATTCCCTTAAAAGCAGACCCGGAGGCACTGAGGACAGGGTAGGTGAGGGGGTGGGGTGGGAGGGAGTGACACAGGGAAGAGAAAGTCACGGAGCTCGAGTGTGGGTGCTAAGCCAGGTCCCTCAGGGAGCACTGGACCACCTGGAAATCACAGAACACAGGCCTGGGAAATACTCCAGCCAAGGGGTGAGGGAGCTGGGGTGCTCACGCCCCACATCTGCAGGTGGTGAGGGCTGTTTATTCCCAGGCACTTCCTGTCCTCCGAATGTTCACCAAAGTGGGTTCCCACACCCTGAACCCATGGTTCTCAACTGGGGGTGATTTTGCCGCCCAGACGACACTTGGCAATGTCTGGAGGCATTTTGATGGTCACAACTGTGTGGGAGGGGACACCGGTAGCATTTAGTGGGTAGAGAAGCCCAGATGCTGCTAAATATCCTACAATATCTTCCCCATGCCTCCTCCCCACACCCAACAACGAATTCTCTGGCCCAAAATGTCACAGGGCCGAGAATTTAACGATGATGCAGGTCCTGGCAGTTGGCGTGACAGAAACAGTGCCGGACCCATGAAAACATGGGCAGCGTTTGCTACGGCGCTGAAGATTCTTTAGTCTAACGTCAACAACACAATTCTCTCAACCCTGCTGGCCCTCCAGCCGCCACTCCATCTGCTATGGACTGCATGTGTGTGTCACACACACTCCCCCACCCCCAATGCTGTCACACTGCCCCAGAAATGATGGCATTAGGACAGTGATGGCCAACCTGTGACACACACGTCAGAGGTGACACGCGAACTCATTTTTTTGGTGGATTTTTCTTTGTTAAATGGCATTTAAATATATAAAGTAAATATCAAAAGTTTAAGTCTTTGTTTTACTATGGTTGCAAATATCAAAAAATTTCTCTATGTGATACGGCACCAGAGTTAAGTTAGGGTTTTTCAAAATGCTGGCACGCCGAGCTCAAAAGGTTCGCCATCACTGCATTAGGAGGTGTGTCTTTGGGACGTGATTGGGACTAGATGAGCACTCACTAGGGTGGAGCCCTTCTGAATGGGATTAGTGACCGTGTAAGAGTCCCATGAGCACTTGCTTCCTCTCTTTGCTCTCTGCCATGCGAGGATACAAGGAGTCAGGGGTCTGTAACCTAGAAGAGGGTTCTCATCAGAAATTGACCGGCCTGGCCTTCTGATCTTGGACTTCCAGCCTCCAGAACTGTGAGAAATAAATTTCTGTATTTTATAAGGTGCCCAAGTCATTGGTTTTTTGTTATAGCAGCTGAATAGATGAAGACTCCATCTCTCTCTTTCTGACCTCACACAACTGCCTCCAGGTCTTCAGCACCCATCTCCGGCTGGCCTCTTAGGATCTGGCCTCACGCATCACACCTCCGGAAACCTCAGGACCACTCTGAAGTCATGGTTGCTACCTTGACACTTGTTGGAACTGATTTTGCTTCACTTCTCTGCAGTCTTTGAAACCCACCTCCTTGGCTCTGAGGTGGCCCGTGGTCCTACTTCAGCACCTATCACTGGTGCTAAGTGCAGACTAGCCCCTGGCAGCAGGTCAACAGATGGAGACTGGAACCTGAGCCCACATAAATGCAGGGGATGAAGGTAACCTCAGTGAGTCAGAAGCCAGACAAGCAATTCTAGAAGACAAGATCCCCTGAGGGCAAAGCTAGGAGGCATTCCACGGACAAACAGCAGGCCGGTGAAGCTCCCAGGAGCCCGGCCCAGGACAGCGAGGGGCTGGGACCAGGCCAGCAGAAAAGTGGTAGGCACTGTGGAATGGTTCCAGGACACTCACGATGTGCTAGACCCTGACCACACAGAGGTTGTTCTCAGGGAGTCAAGCCGAGTAGAGAAATCAGTGAAGAGAGCAAGTAATACATGACGGTGTGAAAAGAGCAACCATAAAAGCATGTGGTGCAAGGGGGAGGGGGAGGGGTGGGGGTGGCGAGGAGTCAGTCAAGGCTTTCTGGAGTCCGTGACGTAGAAACTGGGCTTTGAACAAAGAGCTGAGTCGGAATCCAAGCTGAACGAAGAGGAAGACACCAGAAGAGGGGACATCGGGGGCTAAGGCGCAGAGCCAGGGCTCTTCTCGCAGGGGAGAACTAAGGGGACAGGGGTCTGCTGGTCAGCGCTCACCCTAACGAGAGTCCAAGAAACGGACCAAGATCATAGCCATGCTCCATGAGTGGACTTTCTTGCACACTTTTCAGTTTCGAAAAATGCAGGCTAAGAAAAGAAATGCCTTAGATATTTTGAGCCCTGACTAATAAACATACTATGTTCCAATATTTCATTGAGTTTTAGAAATCAAGGGTCAAATCCCTAGAAAGTTTGAATCTAGTAAAATAAGACTGATATTAATGGAACTCTATCTTGGGTGGGCAGTGATTTCTTTTCCCACACCTTTCTTTTCCCTCCCTCCCTCCCTCCTAACTTAACTCTGGTACCGTGTCACATATAGAAATTTTTTAATATTTGCAACCATAGTAAAACAAAGATGTATATTTTTGATATTTATTTTATAGATTTAAATGCCATTTAACAAAGAAAAATCAACCAAAAAAATGAGTTCGCGTGTCACCTCTGACAAGCATATCATAGGTTCGCCATCACTGGCCTAGAGAAAACCGTAGGCTTGGGTGGCATCACCTGGGGAGAATGTGGCTACAGCGTGACACAGAGGGCCATGGCAGAATTCAGGAACCAGTACCCAATTATCAAGCCAAGGAAGAGCTTCCATCAAGGAAAGTTCCAGAGTGGGAGGGAGGGAGAGGGGAGACTGGGGTCCTGTAGATGGAGGGAGTTCCACAGGACGGAGCTGTTCAGAGGATCCAACGCCCCGAGCCACTCGGCCTCTCAGGGTTCATTTAGAAACCCACCCTATATTGTACACCGGTTCATTCAGTTTTCGTTCTGCAAATACTGATCGAGTGCCTGTTATATGCCAGACACTGTTTTATGTGCTAGGAATACAGCTGTAAATATTTAAGCGTGCACATGTGCGTGCATGCGCACACACGCACACATCCCCACATCACCACCTCAGGAAGCTTCCATTCCAGAGTGGGAAGAGAGGAGCGACAGACCATAAAAATAACTTCCATAAACAAGTAAATCATATGTTAGCTGTAAGTGCTAGGAAAAAAACAGAGCTGTTAGTTAGAACAAATTCTCAAACACATAGTTCCTACATGGACATGTGTTCTTTTCAGTAATAAATCACAACATCTCCTTTGGCAGTGGACAGCCTGTAGTTTGAAGTGTACATAGAATTCCATATCAAAACAATTTAGTGGTAGGACTGGAACACAATGTTTCAGGAATCAAAGTGTAAAATCTGTGGCAGCCAAATGTGTATCATTGCATTTAATGGCAAAGCCTGGAACTGCCAAGTTTATTGACAAAGTGTCAGTCCTGCCACCAAAAACATTTGGTGAATGAAGATCACAGGAACGTAAGCACCACGATTGACAAGACGCCTCTGTCCAGCAGCATGAAATACAGAAATGGGGGCCGATAGGCAGCAGCCATTTATCAGCACGGCCAAGTGACAGAGGTCCCTGCGAACTGGCCAACCCAGGGATGTCCTGAATCCCGGTGTCCTTTGGGGGTTGTCACGGTGACAGCCTGTGAGCTGAGCAGAAGCCCATGGAGACGTTGCATGTGCCAATGTTGGCCAACGTGGGCAGGCACTCGCTGATCTCTCATGGCGCAGACTGGGAGCGAGGGTTTGGGGTGGGCATGGGTGGGCTGAAGCTGTGGCTGGTGGCACAAGACCCATCCCCTATTCAAGCCATTGCACCAAGCCTGTACCTCCTCAGTGTCCGTGTGTGTACCGGAAACTGTCACGCTCCAGAATACGTAAGAAGATGTAAGACACCTACTTCATGAAGCTGATAAAACTCTCCATCATGTCACCGGCAGGCAATTAAACACCTGACCTTTTCCCTCAGCGGTGTGACAACATGATCAATGGGTACCAACAACCGCGGCTCCAAATGGAAGCTTGCTGTCTTTTGATTAGAAGTTTCTGTTTATTGATTTAAGTGACAAGAAGAATTTCATTTTTCACAGAAAACTTTCCCTTTGTGAGATATTAGGCCTGGCTGGCCCTGGCTTGACAAATTATTCTATGGGCTCATCTAAACACTGTAAAGACTGTTGCAAGGCAAGTGTGTACGTATCCCACCATCGAGACCAATGAGTTGCAGTAGGCAGAGAATTAGAATTGAGATTTTAACTCATCCGAAAATATGTTAGGAAGAAACACTGAAAAGACTTAATTGAAGGGCTCTTATAAGTATTTTCCCCAAATTGGCAGTGGCTTAGTGGCTCTGTTCCACCACTTTAAGACATCACCAAAGAACTTCAGCCCCTCTTAAGAAGGCATTCTGGAGATACCCTCCGCTGGTTCTTGAAGCATAGGTTTTTTTGGTTTTTGAATAAGGTTATTTGCATCATCTTCAGTGGGAATGCTTTCTCAGCATCTGATCCAATTAGAGAGGATAATTTATTATAGGAGGAGTCAACATTTACTGTCACTTTCTTTGTGTAAGGCAGTGTTGAAAGTGCTTATCTTAACTCACTTAATCCTCTCAACAACCCTGTGAGGTCTGGATTACTCCATAAATAAGTAAATGTTATGATTTCCATTTGATAGATGATGAAATTTAGGCACAAAAGGTTAAGCAACGTGCCCAAGGTTGCATTGTTAGGAAAGCCAGGATGCAACCCCGGGCAATTCTGGCATCCAAGGCCGAACTTTTAACCATTCGGCTACATGCTTTAAATATATAAAAGGGTGCATTTGTATGCATCTAAAGTAAGCGCTGGAACCAATTACCACAAACCTAGTAGCTTAAAACAGCCCTAGCTGGTTTGGCTCAGTGGTTAGAGTGTTGGCCTGCAGACTAAAGGGCCAACTTTAGTTCGAGTTCGGTCAAAGGCATGTACCTCGGTTGCAGGCTCGTGACCCTGCAATCGGAGAAATTGGTGGCTCTGATTGGGGTGCAAGAGGGAGGCAACTAATCGATGTGTCTCTCTCACATCAATGTTGCTCTCTCTGTGTGTCTCCACCTCCCTTCCCCGCTCTCTACAAATCAATGGAAAAAATATCCTCAGGTCAGGATTAACCAAAAACACAAATTTATCATCTCTGACACTGACTCTCTAGTCTCCTTCTTTTATTCGTAAGAACCCTGGAGATTCCACTGGGCTTACTCAGCTAATCCACGGTAATCTCTATTTTAGTACCAGCTAACTAGCAACCCTAATTCCACCTGCAATCTTAATTCCTCCTTGCCACATGTTCAGAGGTTCCAGGGATTACAAGGTGAGCATCTCTGCATGGTCATTATTCTGCCTCCTTTACCTAGTTCAAACTCAAAATTTACACACAAAAAAAGGTGTGCGCCGAAACCGGTTTGGCTCAGTGGATAGAGCGTCGGCCTGCAGACTGAAAGGTCCCGGGTTCGATTCCGGTCAAGGGCATGTACCTTGGTTGTGGGCACATCCCCAGTGGGGAGTGTGCAGGAGGCAGCTGGTCGATGTTTCTCTCTCATCGATGTTTCTAACTCTCGATCTCTCTCCTTTCCTCTCTGTAAAGACTCGAAATATATTTAAAAAAAAAAAAAAAGGTGTGCAGTGGAAAATCTGCCTACTATGTCTGCCCCTGTCACACAATTCCCCTCCCCAGAAGCAATGGATGTTCTCTGCATTGTCCTCCGAGGCTTATTTTATGCAGACAAAAGCAGATACATAGATTTGTTTCATATTTATTTTTTGCCTTTGCTATACAGACTGCTCTACATACGTCTTGCTTTTGTCATTTAAAAAAAAAAAAAGGCCCGGAGATCATTCAGGTTGATACATAAAGATCTGCGCCATTCTTTTTTGTGCCTGCATGGCATTCCATTGTGTGGGTGTGTATCATATTGCGTTTAGGGGGGGCTCCAGTCTTTTTGTTGTTTTTCATCTTTTGCAATACGGACGATGCTGTAACAAACAGCTTTGTACCCTCGTGATTCGGCCTGTGGAGAGAGTGCTCCTATAAGATCAGCCCCCAGCAGGAGGAGGACAGGGTCAAGGGCATGCACATTTGTCATTTGGTGGCTAGAGTTAAATTGCCCTCTTTTATCCTTCCCAACTAGAAAAATTTTAAAAATATGAACATATGTCTCTCCCACAAGTTTAATAACTACCTCTTGATTTCTAGGTATGCATTTAAAACAATTCGTTAGATGTGTTATTTGCTTTCATTATTCTCTTTTAATCTTCTGAATATTTTAAATTTGACAAGCTATTTTACTTTTATTGTAATTTTTAAAAATTTCCTCCTTTATGAAGAGGGGTGGTGGCTCTCTGTTTATAAAGCACTATAAACTTCCTTTTAGATATATTTCTTTATGTTAAAAAAAGGTGAGGTGATTTAAAGAAAAACCACTTGTGAGTGCTAATACAGATGTTATCCTGAGAGGGCAAAAATGATGAGGGAAGTATCCTAAAGGCTGCTCCCTCACATCGAAGTATTACCACTTGTTGAGCTTCTGTTGATGTGTTTTCCCTGTAACAGAGAATCATTGTCAGCAACAGGACGCTTACTAGGGGCCTGGCAGGCTGGCAATGCTGCAGAAGCTGCCTTCTCCGGGGGCAGGTCGCCGTTCCTTTGTGATATTCTCGAATGTTTTCAGCTCCTGTCTCATGGGTGGAAGCCAGAAACTCGGGCACCCGGCAGAGAAAAAGTCAATTCCAAATAGATAAATGGGAATAATTAAAACCAGACAGTCCTAGAACATTAGGCTTCTGCGACTGGAAGGCGACAGCTTGTGGGGAGGCCTCGCTTTGCTTCCTGTGCTATAAACACGCTCATCTTCTTTCTCCCTTTGTTAGGATCACACGGTCTGTCGTCTCGCTCACCTCCTTGGTAGATTGCATGCGGCAAACTTTAATCAGGGCTCTAGCCCCGTGGGCCTGCCCTGCTTATGATCAGACATATCACATTCCTTACTGGAGCAATGAAGGGATGCAAAACGTCATTCATCTTGGAAGAGAGGTTCCATGACTAAATGTTTGGGATACTTTGAGTGAAATAGCTTTCTTTGCTGCAGGCCTTCTCAGAGCATTTATTCTGTTCTCTGGCCAGAACCATGAACTCACGGGTCATCTCTAGGGACTGGTATTCCATGGATCCGCAGCCATGATGACCTCCAGGTTTGGGCTCTATAGCCAAGAGAGGACATTCTTGGAAAACAGGCAAACAAGGCCCAACAGAGCCCCCAGGAGATCTGTGAGCATGGGCTCAAGAGTCTGAACCTCTCAGAATCCCAGTTTTTCCATCTCCAAAATGGAGCCAGAGAGAATACCCTACATCACAGGGATGTGTGGGGATTGAGCAAGACCACACATAGGACATACTTTGCACCGGGCAGGCACAGGGGTGTGCTCAACAATGTCAACTTGGCCTGTGGATCCATACCTGAGACCTCAAGTACTCAGACTTTCTGTGAAAATACTCTCAGTCTCATGTATGTAAACTCACCAATAAGGGAAGGGATGGAAGGAAAAAGGTGGGAAGGGAATCAAACCATCAAAAATGTTACTTTCTAGCTCGGCCGGCATGACTCAGTGGTTGAGTGTCGACCTATGAACCAGGAGGTCATGGTTCGATTCCTGGTCAGAGCACATGCTCAATTCCCAGTAGGGGGCATGCAGGAGGCAGCCAATCAATGATTCTCTCTCATCATTGATGTTTCTCTCTCCCTCTCCCTTCCTCTCTGAAATCAATACAAAGAAATGCAAAATGTGGAGCTTCTTTAAATTCTATTCAAACCAAACCAACTGTCAAAAGGCATTGTTTTTAGATAACTGGAGAAAATCGAGCCAATTGGCTAATAACGGAATTCCAATTTACTATTATATCTTAACAGCAGGATATTAGATGGTGTTAAGGAGTTCTCAATCATGTTAGGTTGTGGTAACAGTATCATGTTATGCTTTTTATTAAAGCACTTACTGGTTAGAGATATAAATCCGGAAGTATTTACAGGTGAAATGATATGTTGTCTGGAATTCGGTGTAAAAATACTCCAGCAAAAATGAGCAGACAATGAAATAAACCTGTTTGGAGGAGAAGGCCGGATGAGACCACAGTAGCCCAGGAGGACAGTGGCCGAAGCGGAGTGTTGAGCACTTGGGGCTGCCTTACTCTCTCCGCACTTGTGTACGTTTTTAAAATTCCCTCCAAAAGTGTGAAGCGAATACAATTAATTTTTAAAATCTGGAGAGCTGAACTGGGAGTTTTCTGAGTTCAAATGAAAGGGAGAAGCTGGTGGGATTCTGCGAGGGTTTCGGTGGCGGCCCCGGAGCGCCCAGCTCCGCCGCAGCTTCTCCACAGCCTGGGCCGCCTGCTGCCCGGCCAGGATCACCAAAGCTCCCTGCGCAGTGATGGTTACACTGCCTGTTGGACACGCTGCACCAGCTTCCGTCCCGCCTCACCGTCTATGGAGCTGATGGAGTTATTAGACTCGGAGCTGTGCGATGGCCCAGTTCACATGCGAAGAGCCCCCCTTCCAACGCGGCAGCCGCGAAGTGAGTTCCCTGGAGTCATCATCAGTCATCCGGGTTGGTCCCAATCAAGCTGCCTCTCCGATAAAGAATCCCCATTTGCCCCCAACACTTCCCTAGTGGTGGAGCTGTTTATTTCATCTCGGCACAAGCAGATGGAGGTGGGAGAATGGCAGAAGGCGCCCCAAGGTCTGACCCGGCGGGGCCTACGTTTTGAGTTAAGGTGTCCAGACACCGGGGCCTCACTTGGACGATCAGGGACCTAGTTCATTCCCCTTCAAAGCCTCGCACGAGGCTGCTGACTGTGGCCCACAAACACCTGTCTCTGTGGTCAGGAGACGGGGCCTCGTCTGCTCTGCCAGCATCCATCAAGGCTAGAGAAGAGGCCTGGGTACCTGCTCAGGGCATGGCCTGACCCCCGTGGAGTGATGGGGGTGAACAGTGTGGTTGCGGAAGAGCTATTGTGCTGAGAACCAACGGCCTGGGCGCAGAGCAGGTTCCCAAACTCACCTGAGGCCCAGAGTCCTCATCCATGAGACAGGCCGGACCAGATGATGCCAGGACTCCCTCCAGGTACAGACTGAGCTTACGCGGCTGGAGGCCTTCCGGGAGATAGCACCAAAACCCAAAGTGAAATGTTTGTGGTTTCGGTCCTCGGCCGAGAGCGGAATGCTTAGTGGTCAGGAAGGGAAGGGACCTGCAGTCAGATCGCCTCCACTGGGCGCTGCTCCCACACTCACCCGCCCTGGGGCCTGGGGCGTGTCACAGCTTCTTGAGCCTCACTTCCCCTGTCAAATGAGAAAACAGCAGGACCGTCCTCACAGGTTTGATGAGGACCACGAAATAAACGCATGTGAAACACAAGGGCTTACGTCATAATCACCATATAACAGTGGCTGTTATTTTCTATCAAGAAAAGTAACGCTTTACACACCTTTCCAGCCCTTGGATTCAAGCATGATGCGGTGAGGTTTTGAGAATTAATCAGACCATCTCCCCTAATTTTAGAGTGTAGGAGACACGGTTCCTACTGAAGCTAGGCCCACTCTAAAATTCTCAGTAGATCAAAATAGCTTAACCAAGAATACCAGAAAACAAGTGTTTTTCAATGAATAAGAACAACCACTGCAGTAATTTTTTTTTTTTTTAATCTACCAGAGCCCAGCTGGTGTGGTTCAAGTGGTTGAGTGTTGACCTATGAACCAGGAGGTCACGGTTTGATTCCTGGTAAGGGAACCTGTCCGGTTGCAGGCTCAGTCTCTCATAGGGGGCGTGCAGGAGGCAGCCAATTAATGATTCTCATCATTGATGTTTCTCTCTCTCCCTTCCCCTCTGAAATCAATAAAAAATATATTTTTTTAAAATCCACCAGAGAAAATATATGAGAGATTTTAATTAGACAACTCTCACCTAAGAAGTTCTTCCTGTAAAATTTATGTTGATCATGTATCTCGCATACATTGCCTGGGTCTCTAAAGCCCAGATTACAAACATCAGTTAAAGTCTATTTTTCCTAAAATACAAGATTACAAAATGCAGTTGCAGTTTGTAGGCTGGAGGACTGGTACCTACTGAGAACTTGCGCGTTGGCACAGTAGTAATCACCACCACCATCTATTGCACACTTACTACACGTGAGGCATTGTGCTAAGTGCTTTAGACACGTTGCTTCATGTAATCCCCATTTTAGCTCCAGGAGGCAGGTATCATCCTCAGAGGGCTTACCTGGTGAGCCAGGATTTAAACTCTTAAATTTCATAGTCTTTATGCTTAGCCACTGCATTCTCTTCCCTCGTGTTATATTTCAAGTATTTTGCAAACCCATCACCCTGAGCAAAAATTCCCGAATCCTTCCCAAATCAGACAACATAAAACATATGCAGGGTTTATCCATTACCATGTTAAAAGAAATTATAAGCAGTCTAGGTCAGAGTCCATCAACCTTGACATTGCTCATGTGTTGGTTGGGGTAAGTCTTTGTCCCGTGCATTGTAGGATGTTTAGTAGCATCCCTGGCCTCTTCCCACTAGATGCCAGCAACATGGCTCCCCCATCCCCAGTTTTGGCCACCACACACCTGCCCAGACATTGCCAAGTGTCCTCCGGGTGTGAGTGGATGGGGGAATTGCCCTCCGCTGAGAACCACTGGCCTAGATGTCCGGACCATCAGCATGGACTGACGTCCTATTCCTGCCCCACCAACGTTGCGTTCTACGCTTTGTCCACTCCGACCTCGAAGCAGCAGATCTGAAAATCGCTCAGTAGGCCAGGCAGGAAGAGCTTGGCCACAAAGAATTCAGAAATAGGCGATCCTTAGAAATCAGGTAGGCTGGCAGTTGGCATCAGGTCAGTATTTTCTTGACAAAAATGTCAACTGTACTTCCCCTGGGGCCAAGTCTGTTCATTTCATACAGAGTGTATTCTCATGTTGCTAATAAATGTCGTGATCGTGAAGCCGATGAGCAACATAAAAATGCTCATGACCGTGAAAAAAGCAGGTTGAAAATTGCATGAATGCTGTAATGGCAACTAAAGTGACAAGAATGACGTAACTAAGGGAGTGGTATCGTGGGTGATGTTTCCCTCCCCTTTTTAAACCCCTTGTGATGTAACTTCCATGACACCTTCATGGTTCGGAAAGTAAATTTTCAGATGGTGTCCCGCACACAGGTGCCCCTCCCTCTCCCCAAGCAGTGTCACCAGAACAGTAACCTCACACCTTAAAATTTAAGGAGTATTAAATTAAACTCCTTGGATTATCACCTAGATCCACAGTTTGACCCTAGTCAGTGTCAATGATCTGTGCTATATCTGAATCACACTTAATAATTTATATAACACAGTTTGTTAAAATGCAAAAATTGCTAAATTTAGTTTCAATACAAAATTCCAATTTTTTCTCCTATTGCCTGATCCCATTTGTAAATCTTGCTGAAACCTATTGTGCCTTGGACCCTCGGGGGGTGCCGGCACTACTCCCAGTGAGTCCCTTTCTTCTGAGGCAGCTCCGAGGCACAGGGTGGGCCTGATTTCCCCAGGTGACCACCACATGCTTGTTCTATTCTACTAGAGGCCTGGTGCACAACATTCGTACACTGCAGGGGGGGGATCAGACCTAAGCCAGATGTCAGACATCCCCCTCGCAGGCCGGGGTTCTCACAGTCCAGGACCCCTCGCCACCACTGCTGCGCTCGCCAGCCATGAGTCCGGCTTCCCCTGTGGGAGCGCACTGAACACCAGGGGGCAGCTCCTGCATTGAGTGTTTGCCCCCTGGTGGTCAGTGCGCATCATAGCGACTGGTTGTTCTGCCATTTGGTTGAATTGCATATTAGGGTTTTATTATATAGGATGAGCTCCTGTTTATTTGTCTTGTTTGTTCATTTGTTCTGGATCCCCAACTTCTGTTCCTCTTGAAATTTGGGAAACTTACTGGGATCCTGCCCTTCTAATAAATGAATGAATGAATGAATAAAATTATTTTATTTAGTTGCTTAAGTTGAGTCTAATTGATTTTTACTTTGTGCAATCTAAAGAATCTTAACACCTAGAGATCATATTTGAGATCTCTATGCTGTTCACATAAATATTAGGCCATAAGTATTACTCTGATCCTCTTCCTAGCGGCAAAGTTCTGGAAACCTCCGGTAAGATATTCTCGGGTCGTGTCTTAAGAGCAGGTGTGTTGGCTTCAGTCAGACTGATTTCAAGTCTCAGCTCACACAAGTCCCAGCCATAGTTATTCCGTTAGTGGGGAATGCGTTTGGGACATCTTCGGGGAAGCTTTACCACAAACACCCATTCTGCCCTTCTTCCTTCAATTATTGGAACCCAGGGCTTTAGCTGGGCATGTGGAAGCCTGAGTAGAGAGTGCATTTCCCAGCCTCCTTTGTACCAGGTATGGCCATGTGACTAAGGCCTAGCCAGCAGAATGAGGGCAGAGAGGACATGTGCAAATTCCGAACCATGCCCTTGAAAGGAATGAATAAGGGTGCCCTTGCCTTTTCCCCCTCTTCCCCTTCTAGATCTCTGGGCTATGCATGTGATGGTAGGAGCCGGAAAGCTCACATTAGACTCCGAGATGGAAGCAATATACCTGAGAGAAAAATGAGCTTCTCCCTTGTTTAAACCACTATATTCATGGTCTCTTTTTCTAGCATCTAAACTTAACACACGCATGCATAGTTGCTTTTTTCTCTTTGAGGAATTGACAGTCAATTTTATTGAGTGCCGACCAGGCGTCCATGGGTGTCGAGGACTTCTATATTTGTCATTTTTTTCTCTACATTCTTTTGGGCCTGTTTCATAGATGCATGAACTGGTTTTTCTTCCAGTAATAAATCTTGACCTTCTCCTTCTCTTCTCCAGAGTGGCTGTGACTACTGGTACTTCCTGTTTTGTTTTATTTTTTTTTCAATAAAAATAAACACACAACTAGTTAATTTTTAAAAATCATGATACCAGGAATGTAGCCTACAATTATATATGTGAGACAATTATTCAGTGGAATGGTAGCAAATGTTGAAAAACCAGCTCTCGGGGGTGGGAGGGGAACCTGGATCTGTAGCATTTTTCAATTTCCCTGATTTAAAGACTCCCCCAGCGCTGACATCAAGCTACTAACATGAGGTCACTGGACAAAGAGTTGGCAAGGGCCACCTCAGCACACTATTGCAATTATTCCTATAACCTTTGAAGAAAATGCTTTAAATACTAATTGCAAAAAAACGGTGGATTTGATTATGTAGGATTCCCAGGAGCCTCTAGTATAGATGAGTTAGAAATATTTTAAAAATGAAGGTGTTTATCTCTGAGGCATTGTTAAGTCTGGAAAACGTTGCCAAATATGAAGGGTATTTAATTTCACTTATCAGCCTGGCTGGGTGGCTCAGCTGGTTGTATCACCATCCCCTACCCCAAAAAGGTTGGGGGTTTGATTGGCAGGCAGGGAACATACCTAGGCTCCAGGTTTAATCTCCTGTCAGGGCACATGTGGGCAGCAACTGGTAGATGTTTCTCTCTCTCTCTCTCTCTCTCTCTCTCTCTCTCTCTCTCTCATCAATAAACATTTCCTCAGGTGAGGATTAAAGATAAGAATAAAAAATTAAAAAATAATAATTTCACTTATCAAACTATAGCTTTTGACTCCATACAAGTTTCACACTTATTACAAGGTGTGGCAAAAAACACGTTTACAGTTGTGAGTCTGCAAAACAAAGTTAATGAAGCTATTGTGATCATCATAACCCGCATGTCTTTTTCCATACAAACAACTGTAAACCTAGGTTGCCCCCACCTTGTATTGGAAGAGCAGTATAAAGAGATGAAAGCTAGCAGAATGTTAGGAACACACAGTCATTCAACAAACGTGTGTCACACCTCCCGCTGGCATGGCAGGAAGGAGAGGAATCAGAAGTGGCCGCTGTGCTTGGCCGTGGTGGCTTTAACAGGACGTGTCTAGAAGTGAAGCTCCGTTTAGGAGTTGTTAAGATTTAGGACGGCTGGACCAAAGAACAGTCTTTCTCTCCCTCCAAAAACACAAATTACAATGAAGTCTTCCATCTTAGTATTTTAATTCAATTTTATATAAAGTTTCCCTCATCACAAACAAATACAGTGGGGCCTTGACTTACGAGTGTCCCGACTAACGAGTTTTTTGAGATACCAGCTGTCTCTGTGCCGATTTTTTGCATTGAATTGATAATTTGAGTTAACGAGCTCCTTAACAAGCTCCGTCTCCGAACGAATTAAACTCGTAAGTCAAGGCCCCGCTGTAGTGTTAAAATCTGTCAGGACAAGGAAGTAGAAAGTGGGTTCCTTTGGGAATGGCTGACCACACAGAGCAATTGCCGCAGTTACGGCTTTTTTTTTTTTTAATCCTCACCTGAGGATATTTTTTCCATTGCTTTGCAGAGCGAGTGGAAGGGCAGGAAGGAGGGAGGGAGGGGGAAAGAGAAATATCGATGTGAGAGAGACACATCGACTGGTTGCCTCCTGCACCTGTCCCAACTGGGGACAGGGAGCGAGCCCTCAACCCAGGTACGTGCCCTTGACCGGAACTGAACCCTCGGTCCCTTGGTGCATGGGCCGGCGCTCTAACCACTGAGCAACACTGGCCAGGGTGGTTCTGGCATTTTTAAATGTGAAGGACAGTGGGATTAAAATATCAAATGCTGGAAAATCATGCGGATTCAAAAGTTCAACCTTTTCCCCTAAGGACATGGAGGAAGCCCTATTGCCTCACCAAGTCTTGTACATAATCTTAGTCCATAAACGTCAGCTTGTCCGGTGTCCACAAATCTTTCCCCATGGACCAGTGTGAAAACAAACACAAAAATCCCTCTGTGAAAACACACAGCTGAAGCCATGCGATACTGGGGTCTGAATTCTTCTCTTGCTGCAAACACCCCTCCCGCCCAGCGCCTGCTTTATTTAGGCTAGAATCGCGTGTTTTAATCCGCGGCTCTGACAACAGCGCCAGGTGGGGAGAGCATTCGAGCATCCACTGGGAGCCACGGGAACAGAGGTCCTCGGGGTCACTGTTGCATTTGCAGAGTAGGAGCCACCTCTACTCTCTAGGAGTCACAGAGAAAGGAGGGGACAAGCGTATTGGGTCTCAGGCTGTCGTGCTGCTGGTGTCTGGTGTCACCAGTGGCCCCGAGTGTAAGTCCAACTGGCAGATGGCTGGATGGCCTCCGGGGCTATCCTGGGCTTATCTTCTTGGCCGAAGGCTCCTAGCTCCCGCCCAGTTCACGTCAGGAGTCAGGAGTGGCGGGGTGGTGTCCAGTGGCCGGATTCCATCTACAAGCAGAGACTATGCACGCTGGGGACATCCTGGGGACATCCAACCAGGCTGCAGTGAGCTCCCGGGCAACTCTTTCAAGAGGCTAGATCAGCAGTTCTCAACCTGTGGGTCGCGACCCCTTTGGCGGTTGAATGACCCTTTCACAGGGGTCGCCTAAGACCATCGGAAAACACATATATAATTACATATTGTTTTTGTGATTAATCACTATGCTTTAATTATGTTCAATTTGTAACAATGAAATTGGGGGTCACCACAACATGAGGAACTGTATTAAAGGGTCGCGGCATGAGGAAGGTTGAGAACCAGTGGACTAGATGGACACCGGAGCCAGACTTCATCAGACTGCAAGTCCGGCCCTTCTGAACAGTCGAGTTTTCCAGAGTGTTCTGGCTTGTGCATGGTTGGAAGCCACGCTGCCGGCTTTGAAATGCTTACCCTCCACTACCTGCTCCAGATTGGCGGGGGCGGGGAGGAGCAAGGCTCATGGGCTGGTTTGTGTGGGGCTGCCCGACACCCCAGGGTCACGTGACCACGTGGATGCCCACAGCATGCTTCTGGGATTCTAGCTTCTGACAATTTCCCCCGTGGCTCCTCTGGCAGGCTGTGGCTTTGGATGGTATTGGGGGACAGTGCTGTCCTGTACCTTTTGCCACCAGGAAAGCGCTACATGTTTGGTGTCTGTATAAACAGTGTTCTTCAGGGTTCCTTGGGCTGCAATTCAGTGACAGGGATCGAAGCAATCTGAAGTGCAAGCAGTTTATCGGAATCCTGGTCAACGACATATTGCGAAGCTGGAAGGAAACACAAAGAAGTAGAACTGAGTACAAACACAAAGTGAAATGCATGAGCCTGGCTTTCAGGCGGTCGAGGAGGCGAGATCTGAACCAAGTGCTTCCTCGCCGTGTCTCCCTCTGTGAGTCCGATCGCCGCCCCCAGCGGTCCGGGGGATTTGGGTTAAACTGTATTCGTGAACAAACCGCACAAAATCACCCATTTTCCAGTCCAAAGGTAGAATGTCAGCAGTTTCATGTGGTTCAACCCAATCATCAGTTCTCCCCAAGGGCCTTGGCCCAGACGGCCCTGTTTCCAATGTGTCTTGTGAATAATCAGGTACTTACATGACCCTTTCCTCCACTTGATTCCAAAGCTCCTTGAGAACTTCTCCAGCACCTTACGCTTAGTAGGGGAACAAATGAATGGCGGGATTGGGGGTTGGGGGGCGGAGAGAGAGAGAGAGCGAGACCCCGAGCAGTGTGCTGGTGAAAGGCTGAATCGACAAGGCCCCGCCCAGGACGAAATTCCCTGTGTGTCTGCTCAGTGAGACACAGAGGGAATTTCACACCATCAAGCCCGGTTCAGTGGTGGCACCGCGGGCACTTTGGCTCAGGGAATTCTCCATTGTAGGATGCACGGGCAGCATCCTGCCTCTACCAGCTAGACGCCACGGGCATATCCTCTACCCCTAGCCCCACTCAGCCATGACAAGCAAAACTGTTTCTAGCTCTAGCTGGTTTGGCTCAGCGGATGGAGCGTCGTCCTGCGGACTGAAGGGTCCCGGGTTCGATTCTGGTCAAGGGCACATGCCCGGGTTGTGGGTTTGATCCTGAGTGTGGGGCGTGCAGAAGGCAACCAATCAATGATTCTCTCTCCCTTCCTCTCTGTAAAAAATCAATAAAATATATATATTTTTAAAAATAATAAAATGTAGTTTCCGTCAAATCTTGGTTTCTGATATAACCTACTTGCCATGAATTCCTCAGTTCAGGCTTGACCCCAGCCCTGGTCAGGGTGCATACGGGAGGCAACCAATCGATGTGTCTCTCTCACATCGATGTTTCTCTCTTTCTGACTCTCCCCTGCCCTTCTACTCTCTCTAAAAATCAATGGAAAAATATCCTCGGGTGAGGATTAACAGCAACAACAAAAAATTTTTTTAAAAGAAAGAAACATTAATGATGAGAGAGAATCATTGATCCACTGCCTCCTTCACGCCCCCGACTGGGGACCAACCAAGCCCGAAACCGGGGCATGTGCCCTGACAGGGAATTGAAAGTTTCCCTCCTGGTTCATAGGCTGACGCTCAACCACTGAGCCACACACAACAGTTTTAAATGCAGAAGCAACGTCAAAAGTTACAATAAGCCTAGCCAGTTTGGCTCAGTGGATAGAGCGTCTCTCTCTCCCTCTTCCTTCCTCTCTGAAATCAATAAAAATATATTTAAAAAATATTTTTTAAAAAGTTACAATAATATGATCTTCCGTCAGCAAGGTACTTTACAGGGCTTTTTCCTCTCTGTTTTTTGCATTAATTTTTGTAAAGTGCTTTCAAGGGAGGTTGGAACATACCTACAAAAGAATATTCAATGTGCAAGCACACAGGGTGCCGATGGGGCATGAAACCGCCCAGCCATAGATGCAGAATACCACCTCCGCCCTTGAAGGCCCTGTGTGCTCCTTCCTGACCTCATCCCTGTCTGCCCTCAGGAGAGAAGGCTGTCTGTGTTCACATTTATTCAGTCAACAAACATGTCACCGAACACCCCACTTTGCTATGAGTCGGGCTCTGTGCTTCATTGAAGGCAGCGAAGAAAGCAAAACCTGCCCTCCCTGACTGACAGCACTCTCACCTCAGCGACTTCAGTTTTGCTTGATGTTCTCAACATCCCAATGAGGAGCATATAAGCAACTAATAACCATGCACCCCCCCCCCCCTTCTTACTAGTAGATGAGGCATTGCGGCTCAGGTGCGGACTTGTCCCAGGTGGCATGGTTCCCAAGTGGCAGAACCGGAGCAAGAAGCCAAGTGGTCGCCTCCCTCCTGTCCCCCTCCTCCCATGGCACCACAGCACCTCTCCTTTCCTGGCCTCTCTGCCTCTTCCCTTCCCACTCCCTCCCCTCTCCTCCCCACCACACCAGGGGGCCAGTCACTGGTAGGAATGCCAAGCTCTGTAGCCACAGCTAGGCAACTGCAGAGCAGAGAGATGGGCAGGATTGGGAGACTCCCAATAGCTCTGCTGGATTCAAGACAAGCCAGCCTGCATGTGGGTGGGGGGATAGGGGATGGTCTCTGCAGGGACATAGTCCCCAGCCGGGCAGCCTTGCTCCCAGCCATGTGGGTTCATATCGGACCCCCACTCTCAAGTTGCACTGTATCCTACAAACAGCCATCTTTTTGTCTTTTCCTTTGGATTGGAAACATGGTTATTTGCGGTTGATTTATTGGTTACTTAAACCGGAAAACTTGGAGCCATTTATTTACAACCCAATCTCTGCTTCCCTCGTTGGTATTCTTTGGTCAAGATCTTCCTGTAAACAAAAATGCTGACTTTGATGGACCCTCCATCTCCCTACCCCGAACCCTTTCAAAGCAGATTGGTGATCCACTCCCCACCTCTTCCCTGCGGGGAGCTGGGTGTGGCCTGAGAGCGAGAGGAATCTCACGCTGGTGCTGCCAAGGAGCTAATGGATTGGGAAAGTCAGAGATACGCTCCACCCTGCAAACTGGGTTTACTGGTAACCCACACAATTGATACGTCATTCAGATGATCACCCTTTAATAGTATGCATCTGACGCCCCAAAGGGCGTGGGCATCCAGGCAGGGCACAGGTGAAGCAAGTGACTGTGATAGGAACCCGCCTTAGACGTCAGGATGACCACACTCACAGATCATCCCACGTTGCTTGTTTGCTCTGGGGCTCTCAGACCCTACCCTGGCCACCGGCCGATTCATCCTGCCTCCTACCAGCACCATGGAAACTTTTGATCCAGTCACCAAAGCTACTGGCAGTGCCAAACTCTAGCTCCTTGGGGAGGCCAGGCAGGCAAGCAGAGGATCATGGGGCAGGACCTGGCGTGGCCTGGCGAAGGTGCAAGGCCGAGCTGAGGGAAGACGTTCCTGCAGAGCTCCACAAGGTGAGAGTCAAGGCCAGTCTGCACCCTTCCCACACCTGCCTTTTCCGCCTTTGCAAACAGAACCATGAAGGAACTGGATCACGTTAAAATGCCTTTCCCTGTCTTCTCACACGGAGGCCAGTCTTAGCGGTGCTGCCTGAACAAATTGGTGGGCAGGGTCCCTGGCACATGAACGTGCCTTGGCCACCCTTGGAGCTGGTCAGGAAGCAGGTCCACCCTCGAAGAGCCTGACTCCATAGGGAGACTGGGAAGCTGCATTCTCAACAGGGGCCCCCAGGGATCCAGGTCAAGGACCAGCCGCTGGAAGCAGTGTCCCAGGCAGAATGCTTGTGGAGCTGGGGCGGGAAGAGGAGGAGGGGGAGGACCAGAGGAGGACTCCATAGTCTGGTTGGGCAGGCAGGTGGCACACAGGTGGGGGAATGGACTTAAGGAGAGGCAGCATGCATCGTCCCACCGGGACCCAGGGAGAAGGGAGCGTTTCCCTGTGTCCATTTGTCCCTGTTCCATGGATGGCCGACCCTCAGCTCCTAGCAGAGCTCGGAATGGAGCGAGGCGACTGAGGCCCTCAGAGCACAACCTTGAAGGGGAGGCTCATTCTCAGGGGCCGGCCCTGCACTGGCCTGACCCGAGAGGGAGCGCCTGCTTACATGTTGGGCCCTGGTGCCTCCCTCACCTCGTCCTCCGTCTAGCCCCGGCACTACAGCCATGCCTGGTGCATGGCAGGCCTCTGTAAATATTTGCTGGGTGAATGAATGGATCTATTTAACAGACCTGTACTGAATTCAAACCATTACACGAGTTGTGGGCATTGGGCGTGGGGGTGGGCCCAGAAGAAAACCACAGCCTAGACACCAATTGGACACAGATCTGGCTCTGAAAGAAGTTTAGGATCTCGTAAGGTCAGCAGTCCGGGAAATGAAAAAGGCAAGGGAGCGAAGGCTGGGGGCAGGAGGGAGGGGGTCAGTGATATCCCTGCTCCAGGACATGCTCGAGGGAGCAGAGACCCTGCCTCTTCCCACACATCCCTGGGCCTGGCACAGCACAGGCACGTGGCGGGCACGCGATATACATTTGCCACGGGACTGAACGGCAAGTGTCGGCCTCAAAGTGTCGGAGAGACGCTCGGTGTGCTGTGCAGCTTTATGATGGAGCGCAAGTCCCGGAGGCAGGGGCCCAGGATTAAGCGATGCTCATACGGAAGGCCCACTGACGACCCAGCCCCGGGTTCCCACACGTGGTTGATGAGCAAAACCACCTGAGGAGGGTTTGGAAAATACTGACTCCCAGGCCCCATCCCGGTGGGACTACCAAGCCTGTATTTTCGGAGTCAGGACTCCGGGATCTGGGTTTGAATCCCTTGGTGCAGCTTATGACACCCAGGCCCAGAACCACTGCTCTGTTCAGAAGGGAAGACGCCAGCTTTTCGAGAGCGCTGGGCCCAGGCTCCAGGAGTGGCCACGGTCCTGACACACACACACCAGGCCGTGCCAGCAGGCCCCCTCCCCTCAGCCCCTGGCAACAGCTGTCTACTTTCTGTCTCTACAATATTGACTGCTCTCGGTACCTCACTGTCTCAGCCCGTTCAGGCTGCTGTAACAAACATATCATAGGCTGAGCGGCTTAGTCAATAGACAGTCATTTCTCAGAATTCTGGAGGCTGTGAGTTCCAAAAGCCAGATGCACCCCTTCCTGGTTCATAGAGGGCTGTTTCTGCTGTGTCCGCGCCTGGTGGGAGGGGTGAGGGAACTCTCTAGGGTCTTATATTTTTTAAATTTTTATATATTTACTAGAGCAGTGATGGTGAACCTTTTGAGCTCGGCATGTCAGTATTTTGAAAAACCCTAACTTAATTCTGGTGCCGTGTCACATAGAGAAATTTTTTGATATTTGCAACCATAGTAAAACAAAGACTTATATTTTTGATATTTATTTTATATATTTAAATGCCATTTAACAAAGAAAAATCAACCAAAAAAATGAGTTTGCCATCACTGTACTAGAGGCCTAGTGCACAAAATTCGTGCACTGGAGGTGGGGGAGGGGTGTTCCCTCAGTCCAGCCTGTACCCTCTTGAAGCCCAGGGCCCCTCGGGGGATGTCCGTCTGACGTTTTGCTGTAATGATCGCTTAGGCTTTTATTATATAGATTGATTTCAGAGAGGAAGAAAGAGAGAAAGAAACATCAATGATAACAAAGAATCATTGATCAGCTGCCTCCTGTACTCCCCACACTGGGGATCAAGCCTGCAACCCAGGCACCTGCCTTGACCAGGAATCAAAGAGTGACCTCCAGGTTCATAGGTCAATGCTCAACCACTGAGCCACACCGGCTGGGCTAGAAAGCTATTTTTAAAGAGTTATCTTCTGTCCAGGGAAATGCTTTTCAGACTGCACCAAGGAGAAGGGATTTCCCAAATTAAAGACCTGTTACAGAACACTTGCAATTATTTCAACAGGTGGTCAGCAAAACAGAGCACGCATGTAAACTTATTTGCAAAGCGCAGATGGTATTATCCATGTCGGTCACAGGGCTGCTATAAATATTAAACAAGACAATATAAGAATGTGCTTGGAATATAGCCTTGGCTCAATGAGTATGAGAGGTTATTATTGGTATTACAACACACAAAAATCTAGCTGGTAAATTGCTTTGTGAGGACATGGTCATGAGACAGCTACAAAAATGACTAGGAATCTATAAAAGCTGCCCATGGCAGAGTAAAGGGAGGGAGGTTTTTGAGTTTAGAAAATAAAACTTGGTGAAGGTGACAGCTTCCCCCAAGTACAGGAAATAGTAACATTGTCTGTAATGCCATATTCAAGTACAGGGTACAGTAACTTGTGTTAACTAGCATATACTTTACAGCATACAATTTACCTATTTTTGTGCCTATATGGAGACATATGGAATAAATATATATTTATAATTACTCAAGTGTTCATTATCCAATTCCTTGAAGTTAGGAAGTTGAATAGTGAAAATATTCTCTAATAAACCAATTACTTATAAAATTGGCCCCTACTAAAACACCTCTTTCAGCTAATACTACTACCCATGCCTCATGATAAAGCTTTAAAATTAAAGTCCAAGTAAAGCGAAATGATATATATGAATATATAGTACATATGAATAAATACATAAACGATATATAATTTTGTCAGAAAAATACATGCAGAGAAAAGTAACACAATTTATTCTTTGAGAATGAGTGCATATTTGCTATTATAACTGAGGTTTGCTAAATCTAACAAACATATTTTAATATCATTTAGTTTTATTTTCCAATATGAAGTCCCATCAAACTTTCCCCCCACTGATTACAAAACTATTCTTCTCCTTTTAGGTGTATTCATATAAAATGCCCTTGCCTGGTAGCAATTATCCTCAGATGTGGGAAGAGAAAGAGGGAGTGTGAGCAAGTGCCCGCGACCTTTCTCGACAGTTGCCTAACGAGCTAGGTAGCAATCGAGACAAACATACCCACTGTCCTCTTCTCAGTCTTGTGAAATGGAAGGAGGTGGACATTGCCTCTTAGCAGAGAAGGCCCTGGGGTTACCGGAGTTCTCTTGTCAGACTCTGGTTGGCAGAGTTTGTGGGGTGAGTTGGAAGTAGAGAGCAACATTCAAATCAGATACTTCAAAGACGCTTCAAAGTTCACACCTCCACTTGACTTCCAATTACCATTTGAATAAATTCTTAGAACTTCAGAGCTAGAAAACATTTTTTCAAAACTGGTCCTGGCCAAATATGTTTGGAGGCAACCACATTCATACGTAAGAAAACTAAGAGAAAGTGGGTACGTGGCTTTCCCGAGATCACACTGCCTATATCGGCTTGACAGATCCAAGACCCACGTCTCCTGAGTCTAGAGCCGTGGTTGGCAAACTGCGGCTTGCGAGCCACATGCGGCTCTTTGGCCCCTTGAGTGTGGCTCTTCCTAAGCCTTGGGAGTACCCTAATTAAGTTAATAACAATGTACCTACCTATATAGTTTAAGTTTAAAAAAATTGTCTCTCAAAAGAAATTTCAATCGTTGTACTGTTGATATTTGGCTCTGTTGACTAATGAGTTTGCCGACCAGGAGAGCTGTGGTCTCAACCTGGGCTGCACAGTGGAATCACCTGAGGAGCTTCAAACATTTCTGATGGCCCCAGCCAGTTGGGCTCAGCGGATAGAGTGTCAGCCGGCGGACTGAAGGGTCCCAGGTTCAATTCTGCCCAAGGGCACATACCTCGGTTGCAGGCTCCATCTCTGGCAACCAAAAGATATGTCTCTCTCACATTGATGTTTCTCTATCTTCCCATTCCTTCCACTCTGTTTTTAAAATAAATGGAAAAATATCCTCGGGTGAGGATTAACAACAACAACAAACTTCTGATGTCTGGGTGCCACCTCCAGAGATGTTGACTTCAGGTGGTCTTGGGTGTAGCTGAATTGGGGATTTGTACTAGTAAGAGCTCCCCAGGCGAGTCTAACAGGCAGCCAAAGTTGAGATCCATGATCTTTCCTACTTTTTGCTCTGGCAAGAGGACCGATATCATTTCCCACGACAGTCCTTCTTCCTATCCTTCCAGTTTTCCCCTCCCAGTGAATCCTATTCCTTCTCTACTGTTGCCATATCCATCCAACAATTTGTAAAGCCCAAGGCCAGAAAAGGTGGAGCTCAGGCAGCAGCCAGTGGGCGGAGGAGGGAGGCAGGGCTAGGGTGAGGGCGATGAGAAAGGTCTTGGAAACCAGAGCTGCGGGACCCTCGTCCACCCAGCAGCCTCTCTCACTGGGCAGATGGTCGATTTCACAGCCGAATCTACCAGGGAACCAATAGCAACACTCTAGCAGCAGCCATATTCCCCAATTTAAGTTGAAATATTCTCCATATGCTGGGGTTTCAGATTCTCTCCTGGAGCCGCAGGCAGCAGGAGCTAACCATTCCCAGTCCTAGCTGACAGCGAATGACTCTTGTAGCTGAAAATGATCGGCTACTGTGGTGACAGGAGCATGAAGCCAGGCCCTGGACCAACCCCTGAATGTGCGATGGTCTTTTCATTGCACTTAGCTGGGTGTATAAAAATGGGCTTTGGACCCTGGCCTAGAAGGGCAGTGGCGAGAAAACAAATTTCAAAATTATTCTCTTCTTTAAAAAATTTTTTTAAATTGATTTTAGAGAGGAAGAGAGAGATAGAAATATCAATGATGAGAGAGAATCATTGATGGGTCGTCTCCTATACACCTCTCAATTGGAGATTGAGCCTGCAACCCAGGCATGTACCCTGACAGGGAATTGAACCATGACCTCCAGGTTCATAGATCGACGCTCAATCACTGAGCCACACTGGCTGGACAAAACTCATACTTTTAAGTAAGCTCTACCTTTATAATTATTGATGTACAGAGAGATGTCCATGGTAGATTAATTTTTTAATGCAGGTTATAAAATAGCATATTCTATTATATAGAGAGAGGGGGAGGTGAGAAAGAAGGGCAGAGAAAAAGAGTCTGAAAAAATATATATCAAAATGTTACTAATGGGCCGAAACCGGTTTGGCTCAGTGGATAGAGCATCGGCCTGTGGACTGAAAGGTCGCAGGTTCGATTCCGGTCAGGGGCATGTGCCTGGGTTGCGGGCACATCCCCGGTAGGAGATGTGCAGGAGGCAGCTGATGGATGTTTCTCTCTCATCGATGTTTCTAGCTCTCTGTCCCTCTCCCTTCCTCTCTGTAGGAAGTCAATAGAATATATTAAAAAAAAATGTTACTAATGGTTAATTCTGTGTAGTGTGATTGTAGGAGATTTTAATTTTTGAATTCTTTGTATTTTTTTATTGTTTATAATCAGCATGTATTCCTTTTGTGTGTGTGTGTTTTTTTTAAAAAAGGCAATAAGGCTATTTTCACTTCGTAAGAATCAAAATATTAAATAACTGTGTTTTACTGCCAGTTGGAACCTTGCAGAGCCACTGAATCACTAAACTACTTCCCCTCTTGGGGAGATAAAAAATGGGCAGAATGGAGAGTGGAAAAATTTAATTAAAAAAAAATCCTAAGGTAAAGTGCTGCAATATGCCATGGCCTTTCTATAGCGGGTCAAGTTAGGTCCTCCATAGCCTCAGTGAGCCAAGCAACCCTGGTACAAAGCAGACCTGGATCGGTGAACTCCCTTCCTTCCGGTTGCACATGTATTTCCCTGTCGGAGCACTCGGCCGAGAGCTCCTGGGGCAGGGGTGGGAGGATGGGTGTGTGTGTGTGGCGGGGGTGGGGGGGTCGGTCTTCCAGCTTTAGTTCTTCCTACTTCTCCAAGTTAAAATAAAACATTATTTCTTATTCCAATTTTTTGTCCTCCTCTACTTGATTGATTTTTCTAGTCCACTTTGGGGCTTCCTCCCAGCTGTTAAAGATCCTTTATAAAAAAAGAAAAAAGTATTCTTATAAAATAAATATTTTTAAAACCGTGGCTGTTACTCCAGAGCTGAAACATGCACACACACACACACACACACACACACACACACACACACGGTCTCCGATATCGCTTGCAGCATAGCAAACCACTCAAAGCCCAGGGGCACCCCCCGCACACAGAAAGGGTAGGGGACTCTCCAGTGGAAGGGAAGCAGGAAATCCCACCTGCCTTGCCCTTCCATTTATTGTTCATGATTCTGTGCGTCAGGAATTCAAGTAGAGCTTATCGCTGCTTGGGCTGTGTCAGCTGGTCGGGGCTGGGGTGGGCGGGGTGGGGGGGTCCCAGGTGGCCCTGCATGTGGAGGCTTGGTCCTGGCTGTTGGTCGGGGTGCCCTGGTCTCCTCCCATTCTCTCTTCACATTTTCTCTCTCATTCAGTAATTCACCGTAAGCTCCTCTGCCTAGTCTAGTGTCTGGTTCCCAAGAGGGTGAAAACAGAAACATCAAAGGCTTTCCTAAGACCTAGGCGCCCAGTCCCACAGTGCCCACCCAGGATTCTATTGGTCAAAGCAAATCCCGGAACAAGAGTTGGGGAAACAGCCCAGCTGGTGTGGCTCAGTGGTTGAGTGTTGACCTATATGAACCAGGAGGTCACGGTTCAAGTCCCAGTCAGGGCATGTGCCCATGTTGTGGTCTCGATCCCCGTTGGGGGGCGTGCAGAAGGCAGCTGATCAAAGATTCTCTCTCATCATTGATGTTTCTATCTCTCTCGCTCCCTCTCTTTTCCTCTCTGAAATCAATAAAAATATATATTTAAAAATACTGTTTAAAAA
>NW_006288434.1:2635430-2637101 GCF_000327345.1 Myotis davidii
CAAAATCCCATTGGAAAAGATTATAGGGAATGGGAAGTGTTGTAGACATCTTTAGAAAAAAAAAAACTACTTAAAGAGTTCAAAATTAAAAATAAATACTTTAATGAGCTTAAAAACCATGGTAACTAAGTATAATAAAAAAACCAATAATAATCACCAGAGGGGATAATTTTTTTTTAGGTTGTCTGACACTTTTACTTTGTGAATCAGCCCTTGCTTGCCTCTTGTCGCCATTTTGTTACATTAGGCCAAGAAATCCTACGTGCAGTGTATACGAAAAAGGTACTTGCTGTGTCGCCCTTTGCCAATAGTTCACCATGTGCTGTTCCCTCTCAGTCACCTTCTCCCTTTGCCTGTATTTCCCCGGCTGCCCACCCTCAGTTTTCTTACCTCTTATTCTTCACTCTTTCTAGGGGATATTATTCAATCCTCTGGCTGCCACATACACGTTAATGACTCCCCCTCCTCCCCTTTTTCAATCCTCTACCTAGGACATTGTCATTGATTTTCAAACAGAGGGGCTAGGGAGAGAGAGCAAAACATCGATGTAAGAGAGAAACATGGATTGGTTGCAAGCCAGGCATGTGCCCTGACTGGGAATCAAACCTGAGACCTCTTGACGCTCCTATAGACTAAGCCACACTGGCCAGGGCAACTCCTACATTTTAATCTCCAGCCCAGATCTTTCTGTCCTGGGCTCCAGACCTGAAATTCCCACTGCCTCCTGGGCATCTGTATTCCGATGTGCCACAGGTAATCTCATCTTTACATGTTCTAATTCAGATTTGGCATTTTCTTCCTCCCCATCGAAAGCTCCTACCTCCCCAGGGTCCCTTCCTTGAGCTTAGCGTCTTGTTTTTGTCCTGTTTCATCCAGTGAATCAAGCCAGAAACCCAGCAGTCCTCCTCCACATCTCCCTCTGTCCTCGTGCCCACATCCAATCAATGAACCAATCCTGCTAGTTTCTGGTGTCACACTATCTCCTGCCTACATTACTACAAAAGCCTCCTCACTGGTGTTTGAACACCACCACCCCCCACCCCCCGCCCGTCTATTCTCCACACGGGGCCCACATGAGCTTTCTATAGCATCGTTCCTGGCTAAAGCCTGTTGGTAAGTCCCCAGTATCCTCTGGATAGAAGTTCTCCATCTACATTCCTTAGCAGGGCACACAAAGGCCCTTTATGTTCTGGGCTGCTTTCTTTAACACCCTGAGCTCCTCATCCTACCTCTCTAATCTGTAATCAGACAGTTTAGAGCATCCTGAATCCCCAAAGTTCTCTCTTTTCTCCACCTCCCTCCCACAGGATCAGGTGGGGGAAGCCTTCCCTGACCCCTTCCTTGGCCCTCCCAGGACATTCTGTGCACACCCCTTTCTTAGCACTCACCACTCTACAGTCATGCCTGGCTCACTTACTAGTATTTACTTCTCCCACTAGGCTGGAAGCTGCTTCAACACAGGAGCTGTGTCTTTTTTTATGGTTGTTCCTCCGAGTTCAGCTAGTCCCTGGCACATGGTAGGGCAAGGGATGAATGCTGATGATACCCACCGGCTGGAAGGAACACAGAGATGACTCCTGGGTACAATGTGCTTTAATATCCATAACTGACCTGCGGCATCTTCACTGTCAGCCCCTCCTCCCACTTCCTTCACTATTCTGACCGAAGGAG
>NW_006288434.1:2637165-2640623 GCF_000327345.1 Myotis davidii
CTCCTGCCCAGGGGCTCTCTCTCACTCACGCCCAAGATGAGACTTCCATGCCTGGCCCTGCCGTGATACAAGCTAGGGAAAGGCATGGAAGGATCCAGACTTCTGCCTAGGCACCCGTCCACATTCTATCTACAACCCCAGGGGGTCTTCAGAGAGGACCTACAGTTTCATTTTACCCGTTTAAAAACCTTGAGTGCCTCGTCTGGAACAGACACTGAGCCAGAAAGATGATGTTTTTTTAAAAATATATTTTATTGATTTTTACAGAGAGGAAGGGAGAGAGAGATAGTTAGAAACATCGATGAGAGAGAAACATTGATCAGTTGCCTCCTGCACATCTCCTACTGGGGATGTGCCCGCAACCCAGGTACATGCCCTTGACCGGAACCGAACCCAGGACCCTTCAGTCCGCAGGCCGACGCTCTATCCACTGAGCCAAACCGGCTTCGGCAGAAAGATGATGTTGACGTGGCCACCATCTTGAAGGAGCTCGGATCTGGGTGGAACACCGGCAGAATTTAGTTTTGTAAAAGACTCCTTGCAATAAGGTGTGCCGTGTGATCATGGAGGTGTGGAGGAGTAGAGAAGAACGAGGAATTCATCTCGGAGTTATCAAGAAAGGTGTCAGCAAGATGGCAAAGGAGCTCATAGGATAAAAAATGTGCATTTCTTCCTAGACACTAGGCCTCCTGCTGCACTTGAAAGACAGTCTCAGTTTCAAACGGGGGCCAGTACATTCATCAGTCCTCTGGCTCCTCCTGCCTCACTTTCCCAGCTCTGTGCCCTCCTCCTTTCCCCAGCACACTCTCACCTCAGGCCACAATGCACCACACGGGGCATGCTCCTTCCTGCTCTCGTAGCTGTTTCCTCCACTCAGGTGCACTCTCAGATCGGCCTGTTCTCTCGTTAGAATCTCGGCGGTTCTCAACCTGTGGGTCGTGACCCCTCTGGGGTTTAAACGACCCTTTCACAGGGGTCGCCTAAGACCATCAGAAAACACATACATAATTACATATTGTTTTTGTGATTAATCACTATGCTGTAATTATGTTCAATTTGTCACAATGAAATTGGGGGTCACCACAGCATAAGGAACTGTATGAAAGGGTCGCGGCATTAGGAAGGTTGAGAACCAGTGCATTAGATTTTCAGCTGAACAGTATCCTCAAAGCAAGCTTCTCTTCCCTCCCAAACCAGACCAGCGGCCCAGGGTCACATCACTCTGTTGCAATTCTAGGCATTACAGTTAATTCACTTGCTGTCGTAAGTGAGTATGTGTATGTGTGCGTGTGCCTGTCTTGTCTACCGGTTTTTGTCTTCCCGTCCAAGCTTTTTGAGAGCAGGGAGCCGACCGATCTTGTTCGTTGCTATTGTCCTAGTGCCCAGGGACTAGAACACATTGTAGGTGGCTTAGAAACATGAATGTATACCGTATGCTTGAGGAAGAGCAAGTCATTTGTTATGGCTGTGGGCAGGGGTATGTCTGGGTGGGAGATGAGGTTGGAGGGGTGGGGAGAGAAGCTGGGGGTCCACTGTAGAGTTCTGAATGAAATGGCCTATTGTCTCCTAGGCAACAGGAGCCAAGGATCATGTTTATGTAGGGATCATGACTTTCAAAAAGCCACTCTGGCCTAGTGTGGAAAGTTTGGGCACCGGAAAGGAACTGGGGTGGTGGTGGGGTGGGGTGGGAGATTGCAGTATGTTCAAACCAAGGGGACTCCCGTTGATGACAGACTGACCTAGAGCAACATTTGAGAGAGAGAAGAGAGACATTTCTGGGGACCACGTGGATCCAGGGCCTTGAGGGAGAAGGCGAAGGCTGTGTGGGAAACAATGAGTGCAGCCCTAACTGGTTTGGCTCAGTGGATTGAGTGCCGGCCTGTGGATTGAAGGGTCCCAGGTTCAATTCCGGTCAAGGGCAAGTACCTTGGTTGCAGGCTCATCCCCAGTAAGGGGTGTGCAGGAGGCAGCTGATCGATGCTTCTCTCTCATCCATGTTTCTAACTCTCTATCCCTCTCCCTTCCTCTCTGTGAAAAAAAATCAATAAAATATATTTTTTAAAAAACAAACGAAAACAATGGGTGCATACAGGAAGAGCAGAAACCAGGGTCTGAGTTTTGGTTACGTGGAGTCTGAGGTGGCCAGGGAACATCTTTCTCTGAATCTCTAGGAATTGTGCCGCCACCACGCTGTTCCTCCTCCCCCTTTTTTCTTTTCTTTCCTGTTTTGAGTCACTCCCACCAGCCCTGAACGCTCCCTGTTTCTCAGCCTGCTGGGGCACCCGGCCAGCAGCCCCACGTTCCTGCGGGAGGGACGGGGTTCAGACCCGGAGGGCTGGCCGTGGCCCACCCCAGGACGGCTCCCTGACAGGAAGGGAAGCTGGCCTGCCGGCTGGGCACAGACGGGAGCTTCCTCTGCGGCAGCAGGTGCCCGGGGCCAGCTGCTCCCGCCCCGCAGGCTCCGATCAACAGGATGGGACCGCCCGGGCGGAAGGAAGCCTGCCGGGAAGGACACCCTGCAGACGCAGGGGGAGGGGGCGGGCTGGAGCGCAGGGGAGACAGGAAGAGCCGCCTGGGCTGCCGAGCTGGCGCCCCTCCAGCAGATTCTGGAGCGGCCCTGCCAGGAGGCCGTTCAGTTCTCTTCCTTCCCACCGTGGGCGGCTCCGGCCCCGTGCATCGTGATTATTATTCCTATGCGGTTGTTGGCTAGCCTGGGCCTTAGATAGACCAGAAGTCATCGGAGAATTTTGTTCATTGGTTTGGCAATTGCTAAAATAATTGGTTCCTTTTCTATGCTCGTGCTGTGCTTATTGGTACAAAGAGGACTTGTGCATTATTAGCCTTTCGGTTACACGCGGGAGGGGCGGTGATCTCCGCCACGTGTGCAGCCTGTCCCGAGCAGATAAAATGTCGGTACCCTTTGGGCCCCGTTATCACTCCCCAGCTCTCCCAACAGTTACTGCGAACCGGTACCAAACGGCTGAAAAGGCGCAAACAGGGAGCAGAGCCACAGGCTCCCTTCCGGCAGGCCCCGCCCGCCTCCGTCCAGCCCGGGGGCAAGGGGGGAAGGGAGGAGGGAGGGTCGAAGGTGGAGGTGGTGGGAGTGTGGGGGCGATGGCGCTTTGGAGGGCCGCTGACCTGGCTAATACCCCTGCAGCAACCCTACCCCCAGGCGTGGCGCAGAGGGCCCCAGGCGACCCTGGGAGATTCCTCCCCCTTAATCCCGAGCTTCCAGGCAGGGTGCTTCCGGAGGCCTGGGCCTGGGGTGGGGGTGGGGTCTGTTTTTGAAACAGCGTATAGACTGCAATTTAAACTTTAACTACCTCGAGCTCAAAACTCGATTCCGCCACCGAGCGTCGGCACCAGAAAGGATAAGAAATAAATAAAAAATCGGGGTCTACGGCTTCCCTTCACCCCATTGGTCCAGTTCTCGGGCTCCCTGCAGTCCCCACGCCGTT
>NW_006288434.1:2641759-2661504 GCF_000327345.1 Myotis davidii
GGCTGGAGGCAAGTGAGGGAGAGCATGGCGGGAGGGGCAGGAACAGTGGGGAGGCCAGGGGGCCCCCCTGCACCTGGCGCCCGGATAGATGCCTCCTCCTGGATCGGGACTGCGAGCCAGGGTGGGAGGGGGCGGCTCAGGAGTCTGCCTCCCCCGCCCGCGCCTCCGCCCGCTTCCCTTTCCTCTCCCCCGCCCCGCTCCCTTTCCTGCCCTCCAGCTCAGCTTCTCCTCCCGGCTCACGCTCCTCTGCCCGCCTGCCCGCCTGCCTTCTCTCTCTCCTTTCTCGCTTCGGCGTCGGGAGGCTTTTCTGTATCACAGCGCGGTCCGTTGCAGCTGACAATAAATGCACGCTCGATTACGCAATGGCGTTGTTGGCGATATTTGAAGAGCAATGGCTCGTTTTCTAAGCGTTTCAACACGAAAGGTTTACGCGTTTTAAAAAAACGAGCGTCGAGGATAATACCATGCTACGTAAAGAACGCTTTTCGATATTTTTACAGTCTCTTGTTTGGGAGGAAGAATGGGATCGCGTTCATGAAAAATGGGAGAGGTGGTGGGTAGGACCATTGTTCTTAATGTGCAATTTAATGTGAAGCATCACACAGTTGATAGAAGGAGCTGTACATAAGAATACAAAGCGTGTGCTGTTTATCTTGTCATCAAGCAGTTCTTGAAAAAAATAGTCTGTTTTGACTATTGCAAACTCCTTGCAGCCAGGGTTTTTGCAAATTCCGAGTAGAAGATCAAATTTTCTGGCTATCCATTTTTTAGTATTATTGCATTAGCTGGCCATAATTGTGAGTAGCAAACCATTGTGTTAAATGGAACACAAACATGAAGTTGAAAATAAAGTTTTGGGATTCTCCCCCCCCCCCCATGTATCAAAAAAAATTAAATTTCAAATAATCTTATACACTAATTTGAAAGAGACTGAAGAATCCTTATCCTGTTGATTTTATCCCAAAAGTGTGAAGTGACTTTTCAAAGATCCATATGAACAGGCCAGAGCTGTCTGCTGCACTGCATTTTTAAGAAAGTCTTAAAAGAAGATAACTTTTGCAGAGCCATCCCTTAGTTATTTTGTCTGACCCCAGTGGCAAGTAGCTACTCTGGAAGGAATATATATATATAACTATTTTTCTTTGAAGCCAAGTGCTTCTCTTTTTTTGGATCACAAATGTACTGATGCCTTTGGCCCTTGTCCCCTCAATGATAGTCACGTGCTCCTCTCTACCTAGCAAGGATTTCAGTGTTCAAGCCTAAATGTGAGAGGAAGAATGAGGAAGGTTTAGAGTAGGGGTGAGAGGAAAATTATTTCATATTTAATTTGGAGAGCTGTGCAAATAGTAAAAAAATGAAAAAATTGTAGTGTTTTGGTCTTACTTGGATGACAAAAAGTATGTTTATAATTATTCAACCTTTTGTTTCTATAGGAGGAAAGAATGGAAATGATTTCTGAAAGATCAAAAGAGAGTATGTATTCCTGGAATAAAACTGCAGAGAAAAGTGATTTTGAAGCTGTAGAAGCTCTTATGTCAATGAGCTGCAGTTGGAAGACTGATTTTAAGAAATACCTTGAAAACAGACCTGTTACCCCCGTATCTGATATGTCAGAGGAAGAGAATTTGCTTCCTAGTACTCCTGATTTTCATACGATCCCCGCATTTGTGAGTATTGTTGTTCTTCAGATGAATGTAAACGATACACTTTCTTATAATTTAGCTAATGAATTCTACTTTAAATTTCTCACAGTTGTGCCTGGTTTTTTCTCTTTGTAGTGTTTGACTCCACCTTACAGTCCTTCTGACTTTGAACCCTCTCAAGTATCAAATCTGATTGCACCAGCGCCATCTACTGGACACTTCAAGTCATTCTCAGATACTTCCAAGCCTCACATTGCTGCACCTTTCAAAGAGGAAGAGAAAGGCCCAGTGCCTGTCCCCAAGTTCCCCAAGGCTCAGGCCACAAGTGTGATTCGTCATACAGCCGATGCCCAGTTGTGTAACCACCAGTCCTGCCCAGTGAAAGCAGCCAGCATCCTCAACTGTCAGGACAGTTCTTTTAGAAGAAGAGCCCACCTAAATGTTGAGGCTGCAAGAAAAAGCGTACCGTGTGCAGCTGTGTCCCCAAACAGATCCACATGTGAGAGAAACACAGTCGCAGATGCTGATGAGAAAGCGGGCGCTGCACTTTATGACTTTTCTGTGCCTTCTTCAGAGACAGTCATCTGTAGATCTCAGCCAGCTTCCGTGTCCCCACAACAAAAGTCAGTATTGGTTTCTCCACCTGCTGCAGTATCAGCAGGGGGAGTGCCACCTATGCCGGTCATCTGTCAGATGGTTCCCCTCCCTGCAAACAGCCCTGTTGTGACAACTGTTGTTCCCAGCACTCCACCCAGCCAGCCTCCAGCTGTCTGCCCACCTCTTGTGTTCATGGGCCCTCAGGTGCCCAAAGGTGCTGTCATGTTTGTCGTGCCCCAGCCCGTTGTCCAGAACCCAAAGCCTCCAGTAGTGAGCCCCAATGGCACCAGACTCTCTCCCATTGCCCCTGCTCCAGGGTTTTCCCCTTCGGCGGCAAAAGTCACTCCTCAGATTGACTCATCGAGGATAAGAAGTCACATCTGTAGCCATCCAGGATGTGGCAAGACATACTTTAAAAGTTCTCATCTGAAGGCCCACATGAGAACACATACAGGTACCAAACATTCCTTATTTATGTTATAGAAATTTAGATGAAGTTTCCTTTGGCAGTGATCACAGATATAAACCAGACATATTAGGGAAGAACTTGCCATGTTAGCCATTCAGTGGATGGTATTTACCTGTGCAAGCTCCTCTGAAAGATTTCATGAAGGTGTTTTAATTTCTCAAATGATGATTTTTTAATGTCTTGAGGAGCTACTTTAATAAATTACCTCTAAAGCCCTTGTACCATAGTTGGAGTTCAGAAACCTTTTTGTTTGGGGCTTCTGTTGTAAAGGGAAGACCTATAAACGTGATAATGAAAGTTGAAACTAGTGGATGTACTTACATGACAGTTTATTAGTTTAGTCATGTATAGTACTTACTTGGCAGTTTATTAATTTAGTAGCTTTTATTTTTAAAATGTACATGTAGATCTAATTGAATGTGTAACGTACAGTGATGTAGCAAATGCGTAGTAACGATAATCTGAATTGTTTGTTTCAGGAGAGAAGCCTTTTAGCTGTAGCTGGAAAGGTTGTGAAAGGAGGTTTGCCCGTTCTGATGAACTGTCCAGACACCGACGAACCCACACAGGTGAGAAGAAATTCGCCTGTCCCATGTGTGACCGGCGGTTCATGAGGAGTGACCATTTGACCAAGCATGCCCGGCGGCATCTGTCAGCCAAGAAGCTACCAAATTGGCAGATGGAAGTGAGCAAGTTGAACGACATTGCCCTACCTCCAACCACTGCTCCCACACAGTGACAGCTCCGCAGGTGAAGAATAAGAACTAACTTTGGTCACAGCTGGGAGCCAGTGGTGATACAGGAATGCTTCCACTGCAAGTCTGTGGCCCTTCAGTGGGGCTGAAGCCGACGCCCACAGCTTGGGGAGAAGGCCCAGACGGGGTTAGATGACAAGAAGTGCTGTGGTCACAGGCACGCCAGAGTGGCAGGATTCATTTCTTATCACATAAGAGACACGAGAAAGCCTTTATTCCTTTAAATAGTTTTTGAAGGTTTCAGATGAGGTCAGCACAGGCAGCACAGATTTTGAATTTGTGTGCACAACTTGTTACTTTACTTTTGCCATTTGTACTTGAGACCAATGTTGCAATGTGATTTTTCTAAAGCACTGGTTTCAAGAGTATAGAGACTGGAAATCAACGTTACGGTACAGAGATGGAGCTATAAAGTCAATTTTTATTATTATAAATATTGTCATCTTTTCCTAGAGTTATCTTGTTTACTATTCCTCGTCTTTCCAGTCAACTTTGTGGATGTAGTTGTTAAATAGACCTTGCATTTTTACATTATTGCTGACATTTGGAATTGATTAGCTGTATATTGCTAAAGAGGGCCCAAAGATTTGGAAGCCTCAAATAATTTAATTCCTTTGAAGTGTAGCTACAATTTTTTTTTTTGCATTTTTGTTTTGAAAGTTTAAAAAATGACTATCTAGGCATTTTATTATGCTTTGAACTTTAGTTTGCCTGCAGTTTCTTGTGTAGATTTAAGAATTGTATACCAATGTGTTTTCTCTAGCAACTACGATACACTGCACTTTGTTGAGAAAAAATGTCAAAGATGAAAATATATATTGTAAGGAAGGGATATCAAGAATTTCAGATAACTCCTTGAAAAAGATGGCTGATGTCATCAGTAAAGTACCCTTAGGTTATGAGGATATAACATGTGCTTTATTGAATTAGAAAGTTAATGACCATTATTCACAAATGGACAGATACTGTCCTGTTAATTTATAGGAGGTTTATGGGGGGATGTGGAACTAGATAATGTAGAAAAATTACTAGAACATTCACTTTTGTTAACAGTATTTCTGCTATATCCTGTTGTGTAGTGGGTGATATATACAGTGGTAAAACAAAAGTAAATTGTTTAAAATATATAGTGAAAAATGTCCCTGTATCTACCCATTTAACATTTTTCTCGATATTGGGTCTAGATTTCTGACATCCAAACTCTTGGACCCTTGGAAAAGTTTTCTTTGAATAAGTAAAAAATCCTTGTGATTTACAATTTGCACAATATTTCTTTTGTTGTACTTTATATCTTGTTTACAATAAAGAATTTCCTTTGGTAATTGGTTGATTGCATTTGTTGAAACCATTCTCTAACCCTGACACTAATCACTTATGGTACTATGAAAGGACTTGGTATATGAATTTCTCTAAGGGCCTCCTCATTCCAGTTTAGAAGTGTAAGAGTGTGTCTTTAACATACGAATCTGTTTAGAGAGTATATACAAAGTGAAGCCAGGTATCTGTTCACTGAGATGATGTAAGAGCCTGCCCCATGTATTTTAATTTTTAAACATTTTTGTACATTTTGATAATTTGAGGTTGAAATATACCTCTGGCTCAGAAAAATCTTGTTAAGTAGCATTAAGTTAAAGGGAACACCACAGAGAATAATTATAAGCAATGAGACTGCTGTGGCAAATGAAAAGAAGCCTGACATTAAATAGAGAGTGAAGTGTTCACCTCCAGAACTTAGATTAGCTCAGACCATTGAGCAATAAACATACTGGCACTTAAGCTTCATGAAAGCTAATCCACCTAGGAAGAGGAACACTTGCTGGTCACTCATCACTCAAAAGAACTAGGAGCTGTAAATGCCACCTGGTGTAGTGAGTATAATTTTGGAGATCACTTTTACTTCGCTCTGAAGTCACCTTGTCCTGAGAGAACATCCCCCACAGCGCCCAGCTTCACGCTGGCCTAGAGTCGGGGTCGCTGTTGAACAGCCATGGTAAGGGGCAATGTTGCATGACGCCAGTGGCAGGACAAGCATCTTTTCTTGGGAACAATACCACCTAATGGCAGCACGGCTTCTGGAGGAGGCCTCGCCATCCTGCAGCGTCTGTGTTGGGAAACGGCCTTCATAACACCACTCGATTTCCTCATCATGGCGGTCTTCAGAAGTGGGACTAGAGGAAGGTAGTGGACTTAGTGCTCAGTCCCCTGTAATGACAGGGCCAGTGGAAATAGCCACCTTTCGCTGTGTTCTTCCCAGGCCTAGTTGGCATCTGAGACTTTTCCTTAGTGATCCTGTAGATAAAATCATTCCAGTAGAGTATTATGGCTGAGATGAATGTATGCCGGCTCTGCTCTCAATGCAAAGTTGCTCTAAAACAAGTACACTTGTAGCATGTTACGATAATGTATTCGTGTAGCTTTAGCACTTCAGTTTGGTTGTTTCTGATCTGACATATATTAAGATGGACTATATGAAATTGCTGCTATTCAGCTGCCTTTTTAAAAATAATTTTTGTTGGTTTTTAGAGAAACACCAATGTGAGGGCGAAACATCAATCACCCCCTTCCCCATGCCCCACACTGGGTATCAGCCCCCACCCCAGGCATGTGCTCTGACCAGGAATTGAACTGGCAACCCTTCCGTGCACATGATGAAGCCCAACCAACTGAGTCACACCGGCCAGGGCTCAGCTGTCTTTCAACAGATTGTTGTTTCAGAAAATTTTAGACTTAGCCCAAGTTGCAAAAATAGTTCCCCTTTACCTTTCATCCAGCTTCCCCTTAGGACACCTTACATAGCCACAGAATAGTTGTCAAAACTAAGAAATTAACCTTGGTACAATACTGTTAAGTATAGGACTTACTTAGGTTTCACTAATTTTTATTTATTTTTATTTTTATTTTTTAAATTAATTTCAGAGAGAGAGATAGAAACATCAACGATGAGAGAATCATTGATCGGCTGCCTCCTGCATGCCCCCTACTGGGGATCGAGCCCACAACCCAGGCATGTGCCCTTGGTTGGAATCAAACCAGGGACCCTTAGTCCACAGGCCAATGCTCTATTCACAGAGCGAAACGAGCTAGGGCTATTTTTATTTTTTTAATCTTTATTGTTGAGATTATTACAGATGTACCCCCACCATAGATCCCCTCCACTGGGTTCCCGCCCCTCCCCAGGCCCTCACCACCATATTGTCTGTGTCCATAGGTACTGCATATATGCATATAAGATCTTTGTCGAATCTCTTCCCGCACCCCCACACCCTCTTCCCTCTGAGAATCATCAGTCTTCCATTTCCATGCCCCTGATTCTATTCCTTTCGCCAGTTTATTCTGTTTATCAGATTTTTTACTTGTTTGATTTTTAGATTCAACTGTTGATAGATATGTATGTATTGCCATTTCATTGTTTTATTTCTTCTTCTTCTTCTTTTTCTTCTTCCTTCCACGGATAACCAGTTGGTGACCACTGCTCTAGTCTACTGTTGACTCCCTATATATTATTCTTTATTTCAGTCAGTGTATGCTTAATTTCTGACTGGTCCTTTTCCTTTTCCTTTTCTTCACTTCTCTCTCTCTCTCTCTCTCTCTCTCTTTGCATTCTCACTAATATCCTTGAAAGTTTCACTAACTTTCTAGAAGATTCTTGAGTAACCTTATAACTGGTTTTGAACTTTATAGCCAGTAGTTTTCTTTCTTCCATCTCTTTCATTTGTGACATGTTTCTTTGTCTCCACATTTTGGCTGCTTCCCTGCGTTTGTTTTTATGTATTGGGGAGAGCTACTAAGTCTCCTTGAGTTGGTAGAGTGGCCTTGTGTAGTAGGTGTTCTATAGGGCCCAGTGGCTCAGCCTCCCCAGTCACCTGAGCTGGGAGCTCTAGGTGCTCCCCTTTGTGGGCTGTGAGCACAGTCTTGTTGTAGTTGAGACTTGATTGCTTTTGGTGTCACTAGGAGGAATTGGCCTTCAGGCCAATTGGCTGTAGGGACCAGCTGCGACTACAATGGGAGAGCTGCTGCGTAGGAGACACCCTTATGGAGCAGGACTTGCTTCAATGAGGCTTTGGTGTTCACTGAGTCTGCCCCTTGAGAGTATCGCTTAGGGATATGTAGAGTTGTAATCTAGTATAGTCTGACACTGACCAGTGGATACACTGGCTCTTGGGTCTCCAGGGAGATGCAAAGTCAGCCACTGTCTGGGGCCACCCAGCAGAAGCTCCAGAGAGATCTGCAGATTCTTCTTTTTTGTATCAGGTTTGGAAGTGCTCAGATGAGGCCCAGCTGTGAAGCAAGGCAGGCTGGTGCTGGTGCTGGGTCTTGGGCCTTTTATTGATAGGTTTGGGGCTCCCTGACCCAGCTGAAGCTTGCTCGACAGGTTTTAGCCTAAGCAAGGAAAGGCCATTCATATGCAAAAGCTGCTGCTCACAGCTTGGATGGGGTTATAAATTGGATGAGGTGGGGTTTTAGGGAATCACCAGGCTGGAGCAAACAGAAATGGCTGCCAGTCAGCCCTGTGACCAGGGAGGTCCCAGCATGGGGAACAATGACTGCTGCAAGCACCTCAGTCTGAAAGAAAGCGGCCCCCAAGTTCCTGCCCGGATGCCAGACAGTCCAGTTTCTCCTCGTACGTGTCTGGGTCCCCCAGAGCCTCGCCCTGGTGCTGGAGCTCAGAGGAAGCAGGACCTTGTAAGTTCAGTTTGTGCGCCGGCCTTTTAAGAGGAGCAGCTGGGTCTCCAGCAGCCTCTGTGTCACTGAGCCCCAATCCGCACTGGTTTTTACAGCCCATAGTTCTTACTGCCCATAGGGACTGCTTTTCCCAGCTCTGGGACCCTGGGCTGGGGGTCTGGTGTGGGGCTGGGACCTCTTGTTCCTCCGGGCAGCCTCCACAGAGGTGATCTTCCTCCCGATTAAAAAGTGGCCCACATGGGTGCGGGGCCAGCCTGTTCCGCCCCTCGGCACCTCCTACCTGTCTCCTACCATCTCAGTGTGCTTTCTTCTTTACTTCTCTAGTTGTAGGACTTTCATTCAGCCAGCTTACCGGTGGTTCTGGATGATGGTTGTTCTGTATCTTAGTTATAATTTTGATGTGGCTGTGAGAGGCAGTGAGTACAGACGTTTACCTATGCCACCATTCCCATGCACTGTTTTCAAAGGCGGGTTTCACTAGTTCTTCTGCTAATGCTTTTTTTCTATTTCCGGACCCAATCCATGATCTCAAACTGCATTTAGTTGTCACATCTCCAGTTTCCTCCGATCTATGGCCGTTCCTGTCTTATCTCCTTTGAACAGTACTTTTCAATTATTTTATAGCAAGCCCCTCAATTTTGGTTTGTCTAATGTTTTTCTCATGATTAGATTGAGGTCATGTGTTGATTAGGAAGATGCATAGAGTAATAATGTCCTCAGTGAATCATATCGAGGAGTACATGATGCCTCAATTACTGGCGATGCTGCTCGATCACTTGGCTAAGTGATGCCTGCTGGAGTTTTCCACTGTAAACTGACTAACTTTTCTCTTTATAACTATGAACTATTTGGAGGGAGCTACTTTATGCAAATAACCTGTTTCTGCTTAACTCAGTGTCCTCGAGTGAATCTTCCTGAGGCAGTTATTACTGTGATATGCTAATGGTGGTTTCTTGTTTCCTAAATTATTTATTAATCGGACTTTTGTAAGAAAGAGTTGTTGCTTCTCCCCCATTTCTTTATGTACTCATTTGTTTATGTCAGTATGGGCTTATGGATATTTATATCATTCTTGGAGTAATAATACTATATTCTGCTACTCAATTGTTCCAACTTTGGCTCTTGTTAGATATTCCAATATTTTTATTGATAAAGATGGAAATTCTATATGATTTAACCTATTCTCATTGGAAATGAGAGTGTTTGGTATTAGCAATTCGGTTTTTTGTTTTTTAAGTTTTCTCTACCCATGTTGTTACCACCCTGTCTAATCCACCATCTCACACGGGAACAGTTGCCCCTGCCCATAACTGGTCTCCCTGCCTCGAGCCTTTTCACCCTGCCATCCAGTCTCCTCGCCACAGAGTCTTCTGAAAATGCAAATCAGGCCATGTCACTTCCTTTTGAAAACACTTCAAAACCGTCCCAACGTTCTCAGGATAAAGGCTAGCTTTCCTAACATGGTCTAGAACGATGCTGTCTAATATAAATATAATGGGAGCCACACATGTAATTTGAAATTTTCTAGTAAAATTTTACATTAGAAAAGTAAAAAGTAAAAAAAATTAATTTTAATAATTTAACTCAGTACATCCAAAATATCATCAGTTCAACATATGATCAATATAAAATTGTTAATGATATAGATTACATTTTTATACTAATCTTGAAATCTGGTATGTATTACATGCTTACAGCACATCTCAGTTGGACTAACCGCATTTCACCTGCTCAGTAGCCACGTGTGGCAAGTGGCTGCTGAATGTCCTGAGCAGATCAGGCTTCTACCCGTCTCCCACACCACTTTCCACCGTCGTCTCTGTAACGTGTCCACGCTCTGAGCCTTCACCGGTATTTTTCTCAGCTGGGAGTGTTTCCTGCTCTTTCACCTTGACATTTCCACTATCACAACAATCTTTGCCTTTTAACTAAAATTGCTTAGTTTCTTTTTTCTCTTGAGTGTAAAACTCCATGAGGAGAGGATCCTGTGGGTCGTGCTCGCTGCTCTTACATCCCCAGCATCTAGCGCAGCGCCTGGCACACAGCAGGGGCTCACTAGTTTTTGTCAGACTGAAGAGAACCCAAAGGAGGCAATTGTAGGGAAGGAGAACAATTGGGAAGTTGTTACATGGCCTGAGGACACAGACAAAGGTGATGAAAAGCTCAAGACTACCTTTTCTTTTTCTTTTTAAAATTTTTTACTTATTGATTTTTAGAGAGAGGGAAATATCAATTGTTGTCCCACTTGTTTATGCATTCATTGGTGGATTCTAGGATCAAAGCTACAGCCTTGGCATACCAGGCCTGAGCTAACCAACTGAGCTACCCAGCCAGGGCAAAACTACCTTTTTCTGATTCCCATAACTCTCTGCTGATGCTAATAGGACCATTTACTATACCTTCCAAATTCTTAAAGAGCATTTAGGTTCTCTTGGTTGCATTTTCTTTCTTTCTTTTTTTAAATTGATTTCAGAGAGGAAGGGAGAGGGGGAGAGAGAGAGAGAGAGAGAGAGAGAGAGAGAGAGAGAGAGAGAAACATCAATGATGAGAATCATTGATCGGCTGCCTCCTGCACGCGCCACACTGGGGATCAAGCCTTCAAGCCTGCAACCTGGGCATGTGCCCTTGACTGGAATCGAACCCGGAACCCTTCAGTCCGCAGGCCAACGCTCTATCCACTGAGCTACTCAGCCAGGACTGGTTGCATTTTCTACAGGGCAGAGAAGAAATCTGACGCAGATGGACATGCACAAGGCTCACTGAGGCCCTCTGTGTGATTCTAACTCCTTAGCCTGGCATGGCTGGGAAATTTTGCTTCAACTCTCACTCTCTTTCTCTGTGGAGGACATTCATCATGCAGCAGGGACATAAATGGGGGCTGTCATCAAGGGACTGGTCAGGGAGCGAAGCCTTGGAGCTAGCAGAAACCTTTAGGGAGACGACATCCTAAGGGACACCTTAAGGGGAGCCTTTCTCCTGGAGATGTCTCACTGATTTATTCTTGGTGCCTTAACCCCAACCTCATAATTTTTTGACTAGCTTGAAAAACGATTAAGAGTTGGTTTTCAGATAGAACTGACTCCAATTCTCTTCACAGGTAGCTGTGCCCTGGAGAAGGTGTCAGGGAAATAGCACTGGTCAAATTAAAATACCTGGTATATTAGGGTTCTCCAAAGAAAGAGAACCATTGAGGATACACACACACGTACAAGTAGCCCTCCACCCCACCCTTGTGTCGTGCCAGCACAGCCAAGGGTTCAGTGAGCCTGGGGATGGGGGGTGGTGGTGGTGAAGGATTAAAGAAAAGACAAAGAGAATATAGCTGGGGCTTGGTGAATCTCCTGTGCCTGGATGAGGCCACAGAGAAGGATCCAGCCAGCAAGCTGAGGTTTTATTTTATAGTCAGAGAAAAACAAGGTAGTGGTCACCATAGTTACAATGTTCTTGTGAGTTCCATTTGTTTTGGCAGCACTTGCTGCACCTCCCACAGCCCGTTAACTACCCCGGAAGAATCTAGGGAGCGCTATAAGGTCAAGCTTAATTATGCTAAGAAGTCTCTGCCCTCTAAGCTGGGACTTGTTTGTGGCTGTTCCACAGGTCAATCCAAGGCCTAACTCTAGAGCTGCTCCCTACAACCCTCTTATCTGCTATTTCATTTTCTGAGGTTTCAGTTACCTGTGATCCATTGCTGTCCAAAAAAATTAAATTTCCTCAACCATCAACATCGTCTGCTTCTGACCAACCAACAACATCATCGTGGCTCAGTGATCCAGGATCGGATGACACTCCTTCTGATGTATCTTCAGAAGGTTAATAGTAGCCTAATGCTGCGTCAGAATGCCTCTCACTCACCTGACTTCATCTCATCACGTAGGCATTTTATTATCTCACAACATCACAAAGAGAAGGGTGAGGACAGTACAATAAAATATTTTGAGAGAGGCCACATTCACATAATTTTTATTACAGTATATAATTGTAATTGTTATATTTTATTATTAGTTGTAGTTAATTTCTTACTGTGCTTAATTTATAAATTAAGTATATATAAAGTATATATACTTTATCATAGTATATATAGGGTTTGGTACTATCTGCCATTTCTGGCATCCACTGGAGGTCTTGGGACATGTCCTCCATGGATAAGGGGGAACTAGTATGTGTGTGTGTGTGTGTGTGTGTGTGTGTGTATAAAGAGATTTATTATGAGAAATTGGTTCATGAGCATTTATTTTTTTGCTTTAAGACGTTGTGATTTTGGGGGTTGTTTGTTGCTGTAGCATAACTTTGACTTATAAATGTACTAGTGGCCCAGTGCATGGATTCATGCACATTGAAAGGAAATTAATTACAAAGTGGCAGGGGCGGCCAGGGGGAGCGCAGCCAGGGCAAGACAGGGCTGGACACACCCTGGAGCCAACCTCCCAGTCTTTCCCCGGCCAGCTGCACCTGGGTGGCCCCATGGCTGGAAGGGTATCTGCGGGGTCCCTCCTGCACGTGGGGTCCCTCGGCCTGGCCTGTTGGGATTGGGCCAAAACGGCTCCCTGACATCCCCCGAGGGGTCCTGGAGTGTGAGAGGGCAAAGTTGCTGTTGTACAGGGTGTGGAATGCAAATGCAAGTGTGCAGTAAACCAGGTTCGGGACCGACAGTGCCCCAGCAACAACATAACCCACAGCCAAAGGTGGAATCATGCGGCCCTGTGAGGAATCGAGGAATCGGGCTCCCTCCTCTCTGGTTTCAGGGTGCGTCGCCCAAGAACTGCTGCTGCCAAGTCACTGCAGCTCAGCAGCTCCTGCGCTGAGTGTCTGTCCCCAGTGGTCAGTGCACGCCATAGTGACCAGTCGGGCGGTAGAAGGGACACTTAACATATTAGCCTTTTATATATATAGATTTATGTGTGAGGAAGAAGACTGGAGGTGGAATCCTCAGGGAGGAGCTGAGGGAAGCAGAGGGGGGCGCAAAAGGGGATGTGCGGTGATCTCCGGGCATTTTGTACTTTGCAGCTCTAAGGAGTAGGAGAGAAAGAGCATAGAGCTGACCACAGCTGCCTTGTGCCTGGTTTGGCAGTGAGGGTATTGCAAATGCTAAATGGGTAAAAGGTGATCTTCTCTATACATTTTAAGAATATTTGGAATGGTGGTTAAAACACAAACTGTGGACTATTGGCTTTCAATCCCCATTCCACCACTTACTGGTGTGATTTAGGGCCAGTTCGGATTAAGCATGAGGCTGAAAGGAATCAGCACAGATACAGCACTAGAATGCCTGGCACCGAGTGGGCGTGACATGTACATGTTCATGAGAAAGATGATGTCTGCATTCCAAATGCCTCAGGCACAGGGAGCCTGTCTGGGTGTAAGGTTGACCTATTGGGGATCTCTGCTGCAAGGGACCAGAAAGGGGGTTCCCCTGGAGGGCTTTATAGGCTCAGGTTTTGGGGTGACACATGCTGTTTCATCATAAAAACTCTGGGATCAGGCAAGACGGCTGAGCTCCATGCTTTGGACTCCAGCTGGAGCTCCAGCTGGCTTCCTCTCCCGGGCCTGCGGCCTGGGTGGCGAGGTGGTTAACCTTGTTTTCTGCACCTGAATGTTTTAGGGACTGTTCAGTTTTGTTTGCACACTTTCTTTGGCAGCTGTGCGCTCAGTCCTTTTTTAAAAAAAAAAAAAAATCTTTAGTGATTTCAGAGAGGAAAGGAGTGGTAGAGAGAGAGAGAGAAACATTATTGATGAGAGAGAATCATGGATTGGTTGCCTCCTGCACGTCCCCACTGGGGATCGAGCCCACAACCTCGGGCATGTGCCCCGACCAGGAATCGAACCCGGGACCCCTTAGTCTGCAAGCTGATGCTCTATCCTCTGAGCCAAACCAGCTAGGGCCACCCAGTCCTTTCCAAGGGAGTGATGTGGCTGTGCCTAAGCCACTCTCCTCTTTTGGCCGGTGCGCAGGCATCCTGGGTGGCCTCAGCAGTAGCCACCGGTCATTGCGGGAAAGACTTGGAGCGGGAACTTGGCCCGGCCCTCGCTCCTCTGTTCTGGTTTGGCTGCCTTAACACTGAGTCTACCCAGTGGCCACGTTTGGAACGGGGTGACCAGGGAGGGGCTGCTCCGGGTCAGGCTGGTCCTAAGACACTCAGCCCAACTGCGGGCTAAGTGCCGGAGGGATCCCCGGCCAATGGGAAGAGCAGAGCAAGATCCAACTTCCGCTTGGAAAGTTGAAAACAAGCTATTGTGGCTTCAAACCCTGGCTTCCCCACTGACCTCCTCTTGGGCATGTTGCTGAGCTTCTCCGAGCCACATTTTTCTCACGTGGAGCGTGGACATGTTCTTAATACCAACCACGGTCTTCGTTGGCTGATTCTGGGGCCGCCGAAGGTGCATCCAGCCTGCTGTCTGGGGAGCCCCGGGAAGCCAGCCAGCCGCACAGTGTCCTCGTTTTGGAGTCAGGGGCGCGAGGGTGGGGGGTGTAGGAGGGAGACGGGAGGATATCACATGCTGAGAGCTGCTGTTGCTTGGTGCCCTCCTCAGCCACACAGTGCTCACCGTGGTCTTACTCCCCGCAGGCTCTGCTCTGAGTGAGCGTTCTAAACCCCGGGACCGCCATCCAGGGTCACCTCCTTACCACAGGGTGAGGCCAAACTTCTCAGGGCACGCAGGGACGTCACCATCTGACCTTAGTCCAGCACCACTGCTCCCATGAACTTCAGGGGGAGGGGCCTAGTGTCCAACAGAGCATGTCCGTGCCTCCAAGGAGCTCAGAGCTGGATGGACAGAGGCCTGTGGCACCTCCACAGAGCAGGTCTGCATGGCCCAGCTCCCCCAGAGAGAGCCACGTATGCTGTGCTCGGGGACCAGGGTGGAGGCAGAGGGAGTGCTGGGCGGGGGAGTCTGTCTGGTTTTGCTGCTTTTGTGGGTCTGGAGCTGAACCATAACTGAGATGTGATCCCTGGGGGTTAATGCTTGAGGGAGAGGTTGTGATGGAAACCGCGTGGCCAGTGATATGCTAGGGGAGGAAAGGTTACCCCTGGGGGTTGTTTTCCCAGTTTTGCCCATTGCTAGGCAACGGGCTTTCCACCCTGATGACCTTCTGTACCTGGCCCATCACCCTTGCTCTGTTCATGTCTGTCCAACAGCCTACCTGAGAGCCCCCTGCTCGAATGCAGATGTCCTCTCTCTTCCCCCTTCCTGCTACTTTGCTGTGTGGCCCCTGGCATTCCTTGTGCCACCAGGGCCTGTAAGTAATAAATTCATTCTTTCTTCAAAGTTTCCTAATGGCTGTTACTGAAGGGTGCCTTTCAATCACAATAAAAACCACAGGGTCAGTCCAGTCCTAACACTGATTTAGAAAGGGGAGGTGTCTATGGGGAGCTCACCAGGGGCCCAGGCCAGTGCCCCCCGGCATTTCTAACGGATAGCTAGCGTGACTATCCTAGACAGTCGCAACACAGCAGTGCGTTGTGCTGTGACCTTACAGTGGCTGTGTCACTAGGCAACAGGAATTGTTCAGCTCCCTTGTGGTCTTACGGGACCACCAGCGTGGATGCGGTCGACTGAAACGTCACCATGCAGCACATGAATGTCGTTAGCCGAATGCATCCTTATTTTGAAGGGCCTTGTGCAGAGCCTGACACATGGCATGTGTTTGTCACATGAATAAATGAACACTGGGAAAATAAAGAGTGGGCAAAAGGAGGTGTACAGTTGTGAGTCCACGGAACAGTTTATTTTTTGTATTATTTATTAATTATTGTATTAGTCATTATGAATGACTGTAAACCTACTTTTGCCTACCTCTGTAATATATATATATACAAATAAATATCACCTCTAAAAACTACAGGGAACTGCGAAAATGAACATTAGAAATTCCTAACATCCTGGAGCATAATTTAGTAATATTTGTCAAGAGCCTAGGAATTCTACTTCTAGGAATTTAACCTCAGAAATTGATAGTCGTGTACACAGAGTTATGTCCAAGGATGTTGGCCACAACGGCAAATGTTAAAACAAACTAAATAATTTTTGTCAATCAGATGTTCTTTGTTATAAGCAACAGAAACTAAGTCTGGCTATTTTAAACAAAAACAAAGCAGGATTTATTAAAACATAGTGAATAGCTCACAGAATCTTCAGGAAAACCAGGGAGTCAGGCTTGAAGGAGGCAAAAAACAACACTCAGAATTAAGCCTCAGTATGTCTAATGAAGACCCCCGCCCCCACCCCACCCCCTCTGATGCCCCTGGGCACAAACACTGCAGCTGATGCTGTCAGCACAGCGGCTGCTGAATGATGGGGTCTGGAACCTGCTAGAACCTGGCAGAGCTGCCACCCCTGCCCCACCTTCGGTCAACTAGAGGCCTTGAGATCCCTGCTTCTTCACACTCCAGCTTCCAATCCCAAGCTGGGGCAAAGTCATCTCATTGGCAAAGCCCAGGACATGTGCCTACGCTCTAGCTGTAAGGGAGCCTGGGAAAGCGTGTATTATCCCTCCTGGGATGGCTTCTGTCTCACTGGGTGGGAGAGTCTCTAAACAAGGGAGAGGGCTCTGATACAAAGTGTGAGTGCTCCCTAAGAATGAGGAATGTCCTCTCCAGTGTCCATTAAGAGGATGAGTAAGGACATTATGGCACTTCCAGATGATGTGATTCTATGGAGATCTTTTAAAAAAATCATGCTTTTGAAGAAGAAGATAAGGATCTAAGGAAATTATCATAATACTAGAGGCCCAGTGCACGGATTTGTGCACCAGTGGGGTCCCTTTGCCTGGCCTGCGCCCTCTCATAATCCGGGACCCCTCGGGGGATGTCGGACTATGGGTTTTGGCCTGATCCGTGCCCCGGGCCTCTAGTATGCATATAAGATCATTGGTTAATCTCTTCCTGTTCTCTCCCTTCCCCTCTGCCCTCTCCCCTCTGAGATTCATCAGTCTGTTCCATGTTTCCATGCCTGTGCATTGAGTGTCTGCCCCCTGTGTGCATCATAGCTACCAGTTGTACGGTTGAATGGTCACTTAGGCTTTTATATATATAGATATTAAGTGAAAAAAATTGAGTTATGAAATAGTATGATCCCAAATATATTTTTAAAAATTCTCTGGGTATAAAAAACAGAGTTATATATACAGCAGAATGTTAATAGAAGGACTCTGGGTGGTGGTACCATTGGTGATTTTTTATTTCTATTTTATACTTGTCTGGGATTTCCAAATTTTCTGAATGAACACACGTTTTTATAATTAGAAAACAAGTTATGCAAAGATTTTCAAGAGACTAGAAGTGAGCAAAACAGAAACTTTAAGCGAAACACGTTAATAACAAGCTCTTCAGGAGGGCGTGGGCACCGCACTTGAAGGAAAAAACTGAGAGAGACCATTTCAAAACAGACACACCAACATCTGTGTAATCTAAGAACTTAGGAGACATGGTCAGAGCCGACTTAGATTTTCTTCATTTTTCTGCAATCATCAACTTGTTGATTTCACTTAGAGGAGGGTCTCATGTAGGGATGGGCCTGTGGGGCTGGGCGGGCATATTGTACCTTCCCCTCCCTGCGAGCATTTAATACAGGGAACCGGGTAAATACATACTCAGGCAGACCTCGGAGGTATTGCGGGTCCCCTTCTAGACCACCGCAATAAAGCAAGTATTGCAATAAAGTGAGTCATAATGTTTTAATTGGTGGAGGGTCTTGCCTTCGACTTTTGTTAAAAAACAAACAAACAAACAAGCAAGCAACATCTGTGAAGCACTATAAGACGAGGCATGCCTGTACCTCCCGCAGGTGGTTTTGTGGGGCGGGCAGCAGGCTGGTGTGGGCCCGAGGTCTGGCTGTGGGGATGGTGGTAGTATCCAGTGGGACGCAGTGAAAGTAAACTGCTTGCTCCAACGTGAGCCCCAGACACTTTTCACTCGGGAGCCTTTGGTGTGTGGAAGAAAAGGTCAAGCTTTCAGGTGTTTGAAAGAGGCAGGGGTGGGAGGGGAGGAGGTGGGGGGTGTTGACAACAAAAGGTGTTTGAAAAAAGAGCTTAAAGCAAAGATGGGGCAAAATTCAAAAACTGGCCTAAGAATTTGCAGCCAAAGGTAACTTCCTGGCAGCGAAGAGAAGGAAGAAAGAAACGGCACCTCCTTGTTGAGGTGGTGGGCTTCGAGATTTGGAGGGTTTTCGAGGGTTTTCTCCTTTTAATGGCGAGTCACTCTGAGGGGGCTCCACTGCAGCTGGGGCAAGGGCTTGAGGGTTTCAGGCACAATTTTCCCTGCCAAGGGCTGCCAACTTCTCACCAGTAAATCGATCCACTTTTGTCCAACCGCATACACCGGCGAGGTCCCCAGAAGGAATATGTCTTAGGCCTAGTGCTCTGTTCACTTCCATTGGAGGCGCGAGTTAAAATGCAGGCTCCTGGGTGCCCTGAACTCCATGAGCTCTGCTTCTATCCGTCAATATGAAATACACCCCTGGGGGAGTGTGAAGTACAGTCATGTTTGAGACATGTGGCCGGCCGCCTCTCCCAGGTCTGACCAGAGCAAAGGCCCAGGCCTTGGTCATGGTGCCGGCTCCGCCACAAAGCAGGTCTGTGACCTTGAGCACTGGCTGAGCCATTTGGGCCTGTCAGGTGGGGTAATAATACCCCTGTGTGAAGTGAGATAACAGAGACAACAGAAATGAAATCATGTTGAAAGTTATCCGCTCCCTGCGTGCACGAGGCGGTGTGACTGCGGCAGATAACTTCATCGGCTGGCGAGGTCCAGGACTCGGTGTCCTTGTTGGGGGCAGTGGGAGGGCGAGATAGGGGGCTGCTGTGTGGCTTTAACAACCGAGGGCCAGCCCAGGAAGGGAGAACCCGACCCCCCTGGGAGGCTGGATGGTTCTGTGTGGTTTAACGGGGATCAACTGCCAAGAGCTCCTTCGGCGTCTCCTGGGGCTGACCCCAGCAGCACCCTCCTGGCACCGGGCAGGGCGGCTGTCTGCACGTCTGAGGTTGGTCCCTGTTCTGCCAAATACCAGTCCTGAGAGCCCGACCTGGCTGGCCTGGCAGTTTGCTGGAGAGACAAGCGTCTGCCTGCAGGGTGGCCTTGCTGGCTGCCCAGAGGTGGCTGAGCCGCAGTGCAGGGCGAAGGAGAGCTGCCAGGCCCCGCGGAGCGTACAGGAGCACTGGCCCTGGCCTCAGGAGCTCGGGCCCTCTGGGAGCTGACCGCTACCCCAGAGGATGGCGAAGTAGCCTCTGGTACCGTTCGTTCATCTGCTAGATAGCTGCTGATCACTGACCACTCACAGAACCTGTGCCCGGCTCCAGGGAGACCCCAGGGGACAACACAGCATTTCTGTTCATTTTCAAGCTGTTTGCCGTTCACTGGTTCTTACCCTTGATTTTCGACCTGGAGGTTCTGTTTAAAAGGCTGGTTCCTGAGCCACAGCCACGAGCTTCTGACTCAGTGGGGCGGGGACGAACCTCAGGTGATTATGCTGGGGTGCGGGGTGGGGGAGGGGGAGGCACAGAGAAACGCGGCGCTGGCCCAAGCCCTTTGGAGGGAGAAGACCCAGGTGAAAGGTGGTCGCTGAGCATGTCTCCTGTGTCCTGGTGACTGTCAGGAGAGAGGGCTG
>NW_006288434.1:2661570-2663254 GCF_000327345.1 Myotis davidii
TGAAGAAGCAATTTTCTGGGTCTGGCTCTGGCTTTTGGCCAGCTGGGCTCCTTTGACAGCCAGCTCCCTTCTTCCTTGGGGATGCCGGTTTCCAGCGCCCTGTGAGGTCCGATGCTTTGCCTGGCAGGAGGGCTCACTGCGCCTGAATTCCCCATGCGCGGCGGGATTGTCCGCAGCTGGCCCGGCGGACGTCTTTTGGGTCATTTTCTGGACACCTTGTCCCCTTGATTTTTTTTTTCCATCTTGGTTTTCTGCCAAATGGCGAGTCTAGGTAACTTTGTACTTCTCACTCACTCCAGAATCTTACACAATTCAGAAAGCTATTGTAAGTAACCTTACCCACCCTCGGGCCCATTTCAATGCAGAATCTGGGTGAGGAACCCTACTGCCTGCAGACAATGGAATCAGGACTCTATTTCCTCCTTCCCTACCCCTGCAGGTTTTTTAATTCTATATCAAAACTAGAACAGTTAGCCCGGCCAGTGTGGCTCAGTGGTTGAGCATCGACCTATAAACTAGGAGTGCACAGTTAGAGTCCCTACAGGGGCCCATGCCTGGGTTGTGGGCTGGATTCCCAGTGTGGGGCGTGCAGGAGGCAGCCGATTAATGATTCTCTCTCATCACTGATGGTTCTCTCTCTCTCTTCCTCTCCCTCCCTCTTTCTAAAATCAATAAAAACATAAAGGTCATACATATATATATTTTTAAAAAACTAGAGCAATTATTTAAAAGAAAAATAACCAGGTTATACAGTTTTTAGTCTGGAGGAAAACAGATTAGGCTCTTGAGTCTTGTGTCCAATCTACCTCTGGATAAGAACTTTTGCTGTGTCTGGGGCAAGGGTCTCCAAGGATCTCCATTCTAATTATTTTTAAAGAGTCTTTCTGGCCCTTAAAAACGTGGGCAATCTCTGAAAAAGGTTCTGGAAAAAAAGTGAAAGAAAAGAATGAAAAAGTGAAGGTGCAGTGTCCGTATCGGAGGAAGCTGCAGATGTGTGTGTGTCCTTGGAAAAGCAGCATGAGTGCTGCTGCCCGCAATGGTGCCGAAGGGTGGAGAGCGCCACCGCCAGCACCACCGCCTCCTCCGTGGCACCAGGGAAGCTCCCGCATTTCTGAAAAGCTCATTTTCCTGCCTGGTAAAATGACGATAAGAGGACCGCCCTGTACGTTCATTAAGATTAAATGAATTAACTTGTGTAGCGTTTCATGCAGGCCCTGACACAGAGATATAACAAATGAACACTTAGCTGTCACCATCAGCATCACCACCACCATCATCATCTCTCAGTGCTAGAGAGCCCACCAGTTTGCTTTCTATGGTAAAATGTGGCTGCTTTAAGGAACATGGTTTTTTTCTCATAATTCTGTGAGCCAAGCAGATGAGGTGCCATCTTGGAGCCCTCGGGCCTGTCCGTCCATCGCCCGAGGCTCAGCCCGCCGCTCATTCCGGACAGAGCAGTGAGCTGGGACAATCCTCCCTCTCCCACCCACCTCCCTGTCTCGGGAAGGACCAAGCTCTGGACCCAACGTGCAGGCACTTTAAAAACAGGTATCAATATAGGCACCATTTTTTTGACTCCTTGCTGGTCAGGAGGGCTTTTGCTGCCCACATGTGTTGAGAACTTTAATGTCCCTTTGAGGCAGTGTTGACTTGCTGAGCAGGCCGTGTCTGGGCACTTTCAGCA
>NW_006288434.1:2663398-2673119 GCF_000327345.1 Myotis davidii
AGACCAGCTCACACAGTCAGAGCCTCTCCTGGGCTGCTGGGTGGGCGAGGCTGGGCTGATGAGTTCTGTTTGGCTTGAACCCTCCCTGTTCCCGATCTTCCCAGTTCCCACAGTCTGAACTATGTGGAAATTAGGATTTCCTGTGATTACTGGGAATAGACATCTGAATCTTATTTTAAAGGAAAGCGTTATAAATCCATACTAATGTGCCACGTATGGTTCCATGCAGGGTGCGGGTTAGAATTAGGTGGAAGTTAAACGTCAGTCTTGCTGGGTTTAAATTTCAGTGTTGCCACTCACTGTGTAACCTTGGGCAAGTCATTTGACCTTGTTCGCCTCATTCCCTGTATCAGTAAAATGGGAAGGTTGGATCAGGTACCTCATTGAGATAGTGTTAGGATTAAATGAGATATTACATATAATATCTGGAGTGTCTGGGACAACATATGTTAGCTATTATCATTGTTATTATTGACATTCAAGCAGATGAATATATGTATGTATAGCTTTGATTCTTGGTGTTTTCTAAGATATTTTCATGCCCGATCTATCCTTTCAATAATCAATATGCAGTAAAAAGCGGAGAAAAACAGGATAGTATCAGAATGTAGAGCACAGAGAAGTACTTCGCCGCTCTCTACACACCTGGGTGCCACACCTGGAAGCCTGTGAGCACGTCCAGGCAGTTTACATGCCCCTGATTTTCAGGGAACCTTCGAGGGAGGAATTCCGTCGGGGATGCACTTGATCTTTCGCTTTCCGAACAGGCAGTAGCTAAATGCATGCCCTTGGCACTGAATTTCCCGTCTGGGGAGGCAGCCAGAGGCCAACATGAAGTTGTGAACCTTCCCCTGTGAAGAATGCAGACCTACTACACACAGCGCTCTTACCGCCTGCCACGGCCGGGGCCAGGTCGGAACTTTCCATGTTCCTCAACCCTTTTTAGGAGGGTCATCTGTCAGAGCACGACAGAGGTTTGCCGGGGAACTAGCCCCAGAAGGAATCCACGCCATGCCATTGTGAGCGAGGCCTCTTCTGTGCCAGGGCCTGGACCTGGCGTAACAGAACGCAGGGATGTCTGTCAGACTCTGGTGAAACATTGGCTCCACACAAAAGCCAAAGTTTAGGATCTCGGTGTGAGACGCTCACATACTGTAGAACAGTGGTTCTCAACCTTCCTCATGCCGCGACCCTTTAATACAGTTCCTCCTGTTGTGGTGACCCCCAATTTCATTTTGCCAAATTGAACATAATTAAAGCATAGTGATTAATCACAAAAACAATATGCAATTATATATGTGTTTTCCGATGGTCTTAGGCGACCCCTGTGAAAGGGTCGTTCAACCCCCAAAGGGGTCTCGACCTACAGGTTGAGAACCGCTGCTGTAGAACTTGACAGAGAAGACCGTTTCCACTTATGAGATCAAATCATTTCGTCATTGTCTTTTCCTCTGAAACCGTGGACAATAGCACTAGTCAAAGCTATCTCTTGGTGACACGCCCACAGGCCCATGTGCCTACTACTGACTTTATAGGACTTCTTTTTCTTCTTCTTCCTCTTCATCTGATAAGATTAATGCATCTGTAACAATAGGCCAATCTCCTTATGTAAGTGGAAACCAAAGTACCATCTTGAAAATCTTTCCAATCACGCACACCTCCTACCATTCTTCACAAATGAGCCGTGTAATTTGTGGGCACTCCCCACTCCCATCGCCCCTTCCTCTCTGCTGCATGGGCCCCCAAGCCTCGACGGGCTGTATAACCTACCCCCCAGTGCAGAGCTGGCACAGGAGTGAGTACTTGCCCCATGTGGCCCAATTAGACTTAGTGTGCGGACTAAGTGAAGAGAAGGTCTCTCTCCCAGGGGCGACCGGAGAGACCAGAATGTGAACCTGGAATGGCTGGTGGCCATTTCACCTCCAAGTGGGAGGGGCCTGTTTAAATGAAATCAACATAGAGAAAGCAGAGCCACTTGAGATGCTGGAGACACTGAAAATTTTCCTCTGGATTTTTGGTTATGTGTGCTGATAATGGAATCTTTTTTTTTTTTTTACTTAAGTCAGTTTGAGTTGTGTTCATTGAATAAATGGATGGATGGATGGATGCAGCTGCCACACACCAACAAACACCAAGAACACCTGGTGCAACCCCAATCAGTTTCAATGCCATGGCCTTGTTGAACATTTAGCGATTGAATTACAGCGAGTCATTCCCATACTGTGGCAGTCATTGTTAGGTGCCCTCCCAGCTGCCACCCGTCCTGCCCCCCTCACTCCCTGTTCCTTGTTAACAGGGCAGCCAGGTTTGAACCTGCAGGGAAAACTCATAATTGATCTCCAGGGTGTCTCAACAACCACACAAAATAAGACTTTTAGGGTCACTGGTCCTACTCATTAAATGGCAGTAGCCATTGTTTACAGCTAAAGGTGCCTCCCCCTCCCTATTACTCTCCCTCACATTTTCCAATTCCTGTTACTTCTTTTTTGCCAAAAAATCATTTTCCCAAATTCTCCTGCCTATCCAGGGTTGACCACATGACCTGCCTATTAAGAAGTAAGGGGAGGGCCTGGCCGGGTGGCTCAGTTGGTTGGAGCGTTGTCCCATGCATCAGAAGGTTCAATTCCTGGGTCAGGGCGTATACCTAGGTGGCGGGTTCACTCCCTGGTTGGGGCCCATATGGGAGGCAACCAATAGATGTTTCTCTCTCACATCTATGTTTCTCACTCTCCCTTCTCTCTTTTTAAAAAATCGTTATTGTTGAGAGTATTACCGATGTTCCCTTCCCCCCCACTGCTCCCCTCCACCCAGTTCCGACCCACCCAAAGTCTCCCTCCTTCTCCCTCTTAAAAAATTAATTTAAAACAACAACATATCCTCCAATGAGGATAGACTTTACTTTATTTAACATTGGTGGGTATTAGATTGTACCCGATGTTTTGCTATTTCAAACCATGTCTCAAAGAACAAACTTGTAGCTACATATTCTTTATTGAGGTAAGATTCACATAACATAAAGTTAACCATTTTAAAGCAATAGAACAAGGGAACTCATTTAATAAATAGAATCCATTTAATCTTACAGTAGTCCTATAAGGTCAGACCCTAATTCTACCTTATATCCCCAGACCCCAACATCACTGAACCACTGAATTCACCCGTTCTCAGTTCTGCCTACCGCACAACGTCCTATATGCTATATGAGAGCACTTATCGCTCAAACCACTTGGAGTGAATCATTCTGTTACTTGAGCTGAAAGCGCCCCATCCAATAATATACTTATACTCCCTGCCTGCCTCCCACATACCCCCATCTAGACTCTAAGTTCCATGAAAGCAAAAACTGTGTCAAGTTCCTCAGCTTTTGGCCCAGTGCCTGGCACATAGGAGTTGCTCAACAAATATTTGTGAGCACTTGGAAATTAAAACTGATTTGGGTTTGCGTATTGGGAAATCATCCTCATCAGAGATGGAACCTGAAGGACACGTGGGGTTCCATTCGGTGGGAAATGGCATTTCTGGCCGCAGGAACTCTGAGCTGGCCCCAGGGCAGTGACCATGGGTGCGTGGTTCGGGCACCAGGCAGAGACGAGGTTGGAAAAGTTGGTTCAGACAGCAGAGTCTACAGGAAATGCCATGTCGAAGAATCTGGACTTCTTCTTTCATGGTTGAGAGTCATCGAAGAGTTCAGTCAGGAAAGGAGTGTTTCTGGATCAGCAACGTAGAAAGATCCATGGGGAAGCCATTTGGAGGCTGGATTGGGGGTTAGCAAGCTTGGAGGCAGGAGGACCAATTAGGAGATGGACGTCTCAGGTTCTTGCTTGTTGTAACTGGTGAAAATTCACGTGGGTAAAAAGGGGATGTATTAGCTCACTGGTGTCTGTTAGCAGGAGTCCATCTGGCCATGACCTCCGCAGTCCCACCTGGGGCCTGGGAAGCCCAGGGACCCGCCCCACAGGGAGGGAGAAGCCGGAGGCCTTCCCCAAACCTGGGCCAAGAGAGGCGCTCTCTGTGAGACAGGACAGGCCCCTGGCGGCTTAGGTGGCCCTGGGGAGAGGGGGTCCCTTTAAGCGTGTACATGTGCTGCCAGGAAAAGCTCACCCCACCTGGGAGTCCCCAGGAGACTCTTAGTGGGTCAGGCCTGCCTGGGGTTATTTTTAACCAGGACTCGGGTTACAAACAGCATTTACTGGACCGTCCGCACAGCCCTGGAAGGCAGCCGGCTGTGCTGGCAGGAGCGGGTGGGAGGGCGTTGCGGCTGATTCTCAGGGCAGCCTGGCCCTGGACGGCCGCCAGTGTGCAACCCGCTAATGTGCAAACACCAGCAGCCTTGACCTGCACCCAGCCCCCTCCACAGGGGTCCCCTCCCCCCTCAGGGTGGTGCAGGGAGTGCGGTGGGGACAAACCTCAGGTCCGCCCTCTAGGAGGGGGCATCTGGGCACATGGAGACAGAGCAGGTCAAGGCCAAAACAGAATTTATAAGCAAAGGGCTACGGAAGCAGAGAAGTCTGGGCTACTGATGGGCGTGGGCAGGGTGGGTGCTGGGCCTTGTGGCTGGGACACGGGAGGAGGTACATGACAGCCGGACCTTGGAGGATGGGTAGGATTGGCCAGGCAGATGGCGCGGGAGCAAAAAGAACCTGAGCTGGAATAGGAAGGACCAGGGTGCATTGGGAGCTGGGGAGATGGCCTTAGACCCTGCGGTTCAGACTCTGAGAGTCCTGGAAAATGCTGGAAGGGTACATTGTGACTGCCTATCCAGGAGGTTCAACTTGGAGCCACGGGCAAACAGGGTCCAAGAGGGGTTTTGGACAGGGAGGAATGGGATCTGAGTTACCCTTTAAAGTGCTTCTCGGGTGTCTGTGGGTAAGGCTGGGTCAGAGGGGAGAGCCTGGGTGCGAAACTGAGGGGGCTTGCATGGCGCAGGGGGTGGGAGGAAGGAAACCGAGGAGATAGACGGGGCCCTGATTTGGGGGTTGCTCAGTAGATGTAAGAGAATGCAGGGGTGGGAGTCGAAGGTGATACAAAATATGGGGCCTGAATGACCAGGAGTGTGGATGGTGCCTCCAGATGGTCCCTGGCGTAGCGGTTCTCAACCTGTGGGTCGCGACTCCTTTGGGGGTCGAGCGACCCTTTCACAGGAGTTGCCTAAGACCATCGGAAAACACATATATAATTACATATTGTTTTTTGTGATTTATCACTATTAATTATTTTCAATTTGTAACAATGAAATTGGGGGTCACCACAACAGGAGGAACTGTATTAAAGGGTCGCGGCCTGAGGAAGGTTGAGAACCACTGCAGGGCCCGGGGTAGAACCACAGGAGGCTTTCTCCCCAGCAGACCAAAATGGACTTACAAGAGGCCCCAGGAGGAGGGGTGCGACACCTTTAAACCCCTGAACCTGTCTCCGAGGCCCCCTTTCTCTGGCTTCTCCAAGAGCCAAAGCAGTGCAGCCTAGGCTCTCCTGTTCCTTCTTCTGTCCTAAGTTTACTTCTGCTGCCATCACGGACCCAGGACCCTTTGGCTCGGTGCTGTGTAGCCCTTCCCTTAGGATATCCCCATCTCCCATCCCCTTTTCTTTAATTAAATTCAGTTTTTCTTTACTTGCCGTCTGAGATGGCTACTTCGCCTGCCTGCGCACCGCCAACTCTAAGCTTTTAGGAAACCTGGTGCTATTTGCTACTGTAGATAAATATGAATATGAGACTCTCATCGAGCCACCATGTCACGTGCTACTGCTGACCAACTTGCCACGGCACTGAGCTAGGGGTGACATGGTGACATGATACCAAAAGCGCTGCAAGTGCCAGTCTAACCGAGAATGTCATATTAACACCTTTTACAGGGAATTCTTTCTGAAGCCTTTGAAATGGAACTCCTGGGGCCTCCAACCCTGAACTTTCCCTTTCTGATCATAGTCTCCTGAGAGTTTATTTGGTGTTTGACTTGGATAAATTGCTCAATGTCTCCAAAGCTTTAATAAGTGTATGCATCTTTTAGAAGCATGTGTGGCACACGGCAGAACGAGGAGGCAGGAGGGCTCCCGCATTGCTCCCCTCCCCCGTGAGCCTTCCGGCCCTGGGGGGTGGGGGCCTCCTGGCGCAGCCTGGAAGGCGGGGGGAGCTGCTGCAGATGCCCACGAGGATGCCCATTTCCTGCGGGAGGCGGGCACAGGAGCTGGCTGCCCCGTGGGAGTCATTTTCCTCTCTCCCTGCCTGCCCATCTGGGGGCCTTTTCGGTTATCCTCCCCGAGGCTGCCTGCTCTGCCCTCTGTGGTCCCAGCCTCTCAGCGCAGTTTCTGGGGACAGGAGACCAGAGCAGCCACTAGAGGGAAGCGAAGACCCTCTTTTTAATCCTAAATCGGGTGGGTAAGGAGAACAGCTCCCAGGTTCCTCATTCCTGCCCAGCCCCAGGGAGGCGAAAACAAAACAGAAGTCATTTAAGAGAGAAATCAATGCAAACCATAGTTCCCTGTTTTACAAGATTTTCCACGTAGATGTGAATAAGAAGAGATCGTGCAGGAAATCAAATAAGGAACCTAAAAAAAAACCCACAAAAAACAAATAAGGAACCTCCCACAGCAAGATGCTCCGTGTCTACCTCTTATTGTGGAATCTACATCAATAAGATCCACTAACAAAGTGTTCTTTTAAGCTCCGGCAACCTAGCAACATCCCGGTGTAACACCGTTTGTTCTCCAGAAGGTAGTTTCCAAGGGCAAGACCAGCATGCAGGTTTCTCTCGCTCCCCCCGGCACTCGGCAGTCTCTGCGATTATATCTGTCACATGGTTGGAAAACTAAACTTAGACGTGAAATGGAAAAAATGCAATGCCTGCCTCCGCGTCGTTCTTGATAATCATCTCTGCTCTGACTCTCTACCTTCGCAGGGAAAGCAGAACCCCTTTGCAGTCCTGGGGGGGTCTCGTTTGTACAAACAGATGCCCCCTAGTGGCGGCACCAAAACCTGGACATTGTCCTAACGGCCCCTTCCCCGCCCCCCGCCCCAGCAAAAATGGGGTTTCTTTAGCCTTAGAGCTGAGAAATTGCCCAACGGATTCATTGTCTGCCTTTCGGCTTATAGAATGCATTGCTATGTATTATTTTTCACCTCCTACATAGCTTGCATATCTCTAGAGAGAAGGAAGTTCCATTCCTGATGAGGTGGTTCCATGTTTTTTTTTTCTCTACAGGCAAAAAACACACACAACAAAACCAACAAAACAAACAAAATCCGGCTGTGTGAATGCTGAGAGCTGAGGGTGCCCTGTGACTTTCAAAACAGCCCCAGGAGGCCCTTGTTCCTCTCCCGATCTTGCAGATGAAGAAACGGGTGCCCCCGACGTGTTGTGGCCAAGGCCGCGCTGCTCTGCCTCCCCGAAGTCCGGATTGGAAACCTGATTGCTCTGCTCTCCCGGCTGATGAGCTCCTGGAGGACAGGAAGCATGTGGGATCCTAAGTCCCCGAACCCCCAGTTACCTGGCCCTGCAGCTGGCACCTCACAGAACCTCCCCACACCTGGAGGAAAAAGAGGGCGTGACCAACGGGGAGGAAGGGAGAGAGATGCAGGAAAGATGGAGACCCCTGGGGACTCGAGGGGAAGGTTATGAGTGCACTGGCGGCTCCAGCCCAGGCTCCAGGGAACGAGGATGTGAGGGGATGGGCCGGGTTGGGGCAGTGGGAGGGAGGGAGGGAGGGAGAAGGAATTCCAGAGACTTGCCAGGACGGGCTCGGGCACATCCCGCCCATGTCAGCCCTGCTGTACCCGGAAGCTCAGGGTCTCTTATCTTCCATCAGAACCAGCATGTACTGAGGACGCGCTTTGCGTCTGTGGTACTTGGCAGAGGTGTTTTATTTATTGTTCTCAAAACACAGCAAGGCTGCATCCTCGCCACAGTCAGAAAGGGAAGCCTGCGCCCTGGCCGGTTTGGCTCAGTGGGTAGAGCCTTGGCAGTGCTTCCGCAGGGTCCAGGTTGAGTCTGATCAAGGGCATGTACCTAGGACAGGGAGAGAAGCAAAAGGAGGCTTCTCAGAAGAGCTGATACAAACCCCGGAGGAGCAACTTCCGTATCCCCCTCACTCACCCACCGAGGGGCAAGAGGTGGCCTGCTGAGTCCCCCCAGCTCTCCTGTGGTCAGTGGCTGGTCAGTGGCTCAGGCCCCCGTGCGCCCCTCGAGGCTTGGTCCTGTCTAGATAGGAATCCTTGATAAAGGGGGATCACAAGGCATCAGTTTCCACGTCTGCCTCCCACAGTGGATCAAACTCTCCTCAGGGGCAAAGATCTGGTTTTGGCCATTCCTGCATCCTCTCAGGCTGCTGGGCACAGAGGCCGCCCTCACGTGGGTTCCCACGGAGGAGGAATGACAGCTTCTCCCGCAAAGCAGGCCTATAGGCTCCCTTTTCTAGAACCCACCCCTTCCTAGGAGGTGGGACCAGCTCAGAAGCTCCTGGCCAGAGTTTAAGGCTAAAAATATTTGACACCGATGGTCCCGGAAAGTGACTAAGCTGCTGACTCAAGACGATCGTCTTCCTCTTCGGAGATAATTGCCGCATCCTTCATCCAGTTGTTCTGCCCAGACACAGCCTGGCCTCGTGCTTTCCTGCCACCTCTGCGTGTGCCTTCAGGGACTGCCCGTTTGGCTCAAACACCCTTTTCTGTTCGGGTACCCTTTGTTCTGTTGCTGTCTCGGGTGTCATCCTAATGACCTGTGCTGTAGCCCCTCAACACCTCCACCAGGAAACCCTGACCACACACAGGCAGCACCCGGGGACCCCAGGCTCCCAGCCCCAAACCAGGATACAGTCCTTTGTGATCTGGGCTGTCCCAGAAAATCTGGGACACATACTCGTTAGTATAGAACCGACACTAAACCTTGATCCATTTTCAATTTGAATGGTTACCACAAACATATGGGAGAAACCACACACATATGGGACAGAAACAGTAAACAAAGCTTGTTCAAGTGTGTCTGACAGTTCTTGTTTTTACAGGCCTGGTGGCCATATTCCTGTAATTTTTCTAATGCAGTATTAATTCCAAATGTTCCATTAGTGGAAATGTTTTAACGCTGAATATTACGATCCTTTTCATGTTGTCTTTTTATGTTTTCAGTAAAAGTAGTTCTTTTGGTATATAATGAAGTATGATGGTTTCTACACCACTGTAGACTTTTCATCTAAAGTTACAGACCAGCCCTAGCTGGTTTGGTTCAGTAGATAGAGCATCGGCCCTCAGACGGAAGGGTCATGGGTTCAATTCCGGTCAAGGGCGCCTGTCTCGGCTACAGGCTCAATCCCCAGCCCAGTTGAGGTGTGTGCTAGAAGCAACCCATCGATGTCTCTCTCTCACATCAATGTTTCTCATTCTGTCTCTCCCCCTCCCTTCCACTCTCTCTTAAAAAAAAAAAAAATCAATGGATGAAAATGAACACTAAAATAAAATAAAATATCTGTAAAAATAAAATTACAGACCAGATGACAATGTCAGCAACCCCAGCCTTGGAGTCATCCCAGCCCAGATGCCAAATAGTGAGTGAAGAAATCTCCAGAGAACCAAGATGGCGGCATAGGTTAACGCCAGAGATTGCTGCCTTGAACAACCAATTCAAATTACACCTAAAAGACAGAACGGACATCATCCAGAACCACAGGAGGGCTGGCTGAGTGGAAATTCTGCAACTAGGAGTAAAGAGAATATCATACCCAGACTCAGAGGAGG
>NW_006288434.1:2674301-2677447 GCF_000327345.1 Myotis davidii
TACAAAAATCGTGCACCTATGGATGAGGACAGTGGGTGGGGAGTCAGGGCAGAGGGTGGGGTAGGAACTGGGAGAAGGGGAGTTATGGGGGGATAAAAGAGGTACAAATGTAATGATCTGAACAATAAAGATTTAATTTTAAAAAAAAGAAAAAAAAAAAAGAAAAAGAAATCTCCAGAAGATTCCAGCCACTTGGATCGTCCCAAATGGAGCAAAGACAAAGCATCCCCACTATACCTTGTCTGAATTTCTAATCTACGAATTCATGAATGTAAAAAAAAAAAAAGGTTGTTTTACACCAAAAAAAAAAAAAAAAAATCACCAGTGTAACACTCTTCGCAGACCATTTTCCTCAGTTTAGTACAGTGGTTCTCAACCTGTGGGTCGCGACCCCTTTGGCGGTCGAACGACCCTTTCACAGGGGTCACCTAAGACAATCCTGCATATCAGATATTTACATTATGATTCATAACAGTAGCAATATTACAGTTATGAAGTAGCACCGAAAATAATGTTATGGTTGGGTCACAGCATGAGGAACTGTGTTTAAAGGGCCAGAAGGTTGAGAACCACTGGTTTAGTGTATGAAGATAGTTACCACTGAAGTTTTACTAGTAGTTGAAGAGAAGGAGTATCTCCCTCCAGATTTTCCAGACTAAAAACTCCAGATATTCTAGTGCGTGGTGGTCCCATTCCATTAAGAGCAGAAGTTATTTCAACCACGTGGGTCATGCCCTTGCGCTGGGGGAGCTCTCTCCTGTGCAGAGAGGAAGGCTGGATTAACACACCCTTTCTGGCATCCTGGCCCTAGGACTCTCCCTGTGACTGTCACATTCTCTGAAGCACACGCAAGGCCCTGCAATCACAGCTTCGTCATCTGTCAGAGGCCAGGTTTATGAGCCGCCAAGGCGTGACGCTACACCCGCCAGGTGTGCTGAGCCTTGTGTGACTAATGCAGTGCCAGGGCTTGGGTACTTGTCTGATGGCCAGATCTGGGACGTTCATCAGGACGCAGAGGCCTAAGCCATGGGTGTCTTTTGTTTTTGTTTCATACCTTTAGAGATAGGAACCAATACCTACTGTACCTCTCCAGACGGGAGAGATGGGCCTCCAGGTCAGCATCAAAAGTAGTCGCTCCTTGAATCACAAATCATGTGACTCAACCAGGAGTCTGGTGAGAACTCTGCTCTGATAGAGGCCCCAAGCCCTGCCAACTTCGCTTGGATCCATCCGGGTCACCCAGAAACACCCTCCCCCCTTACTTGTATTCTAAAACCCAAGTCATCTGGTTTCAGTATCAATTTTACCTCAACTTTCAGCATATTTTCAACCAAAAAGTCTAAATCAGAGTATCTAAACCTTTTCTAGTCTGTGACACTCACAGGGTGTGTGTGTGTGTGTGTGTGTGTGTGTGTGTGTGTAAGAAAGAGAGAGAGAGAGAGACAGAGAGAGAGAGAGACAGAGAGAGACAGAGAGAGGAGGAATTTCTGTGTCAGGAAGAGAAGTTGAGATCATTTAAAACTACTTTCCACTAGTTCTGGAGCCCAAACAATTCACTAAATAAAAAGATTTTACAATGACTGGAGAACAGTCAATTGAGGTTCTTCAATGTCATTTTATAAAGTAATTTTTACTGCATGAGTTTTGAAAGAAAATTAACAATACTTGAGAGTCTGGGGCATGGATCCCCTTTTATTTATAACTAGAGGCCCAGTGCATGAAATTGGTGCACTTGGGGGGGGGTCCCCTCAGCCCCTGACACCGCTGCTGTGCTCGCCAGCCATGAACTTGGCTTCTGTCTGAGCAGCGCTCCCCCTTTGGAAGCACACTGACCACTAGGGAGCACCTCCTGCATTGAGCATCTGCCCCCTGGTGGTCAGTGCATGTCATAGCAACTGGTCGTTTCGCTGTTCGGTCGATTTGCATATTAGCCTTTTATTATATAGGATACTATTAAACAGCTCTCCAGCTCTAGAATGTATTCCGTGTTCATTGAGAAGTATAATTACCTTCACCTCCAACCTTAATTCTACAATATTTACTAAGCATGTTTATTAGAAGGTGGTATATTTACTTAATTTATATGTTCAGTTATTAAAACATGCTGAACAGTGAAGCAGCTCAGAGCCTCCCTCCTCTCTCAGGTACCCTCTGTTCCAATGCCTTGCCTCTGCCGATCCAGAGCCATCATGCCTCAGCTTCCCCACTCCATCTCCCACCCTGCAGATGGAGGACGGCGTTTGGACTCAGGTGGACACAGATCTGCAAATACATTCAAGGCCGTCGCAGAGCTGTCCGAGCCCAGCGCTCCACCCAGCCAGCGAAAAACAATTTGGGAAACAGCAAGTGTTTCTTCTTTCTCCTCCCTGGTACCCACCTGCTCCCGCTCCTCAGGAGCCCAGTTAGTTCATGGAGTAAGCCCTGCTTTCGGACTTCCCTCGAGGCCTCAGAAAGGCCCGCCCCCAGGTTCTGCCGCCCCTGCCTTGCTTCACCTCCCACACACATTCTCTGTTGCTGGGACCACAACATCCACACCATACAATTGAATTCTGGATCACACACAGTCAAGTGCCTGACCATCATATCACAGGTGCTCGTCTTGCCGTCACTACGGGAAGCCCCTGGAAATGTACTTCTCCTTGACAACAGCTCCTGGCTCCATGATTCATTTACAGCAGGTGCTCGGTAGATGAAACACTTGCCTTTATAGCAAGTCTTTCCTGTGAGGGTGGTGCGTGGACTCAGGCAACCAGCCCTCGCAGGCCAGGCGCTGAGCTGACGCTAGGCCTGTGGCTTCCCTGAGGTGCCCTGCCAAGCAGTGATGTCAACCGTGCATTCCATAGCCATGCCCACGGCCTGTCTGGAGGGCCCCTCGGGCCTCTCCTAGCCCTTGTAAATTCAGTTTCTGAGGAACTCCCTCCTCCCTCCACCCTTCCACAGTAGCCCTCCTTAAGTTTAATCTTAGGCGTTTGTGAAAAGGGTATTTTTCTCTCCCCATCGCTGCTGCAGAGCACCGCCTCCGGCCTTTGAAAGGGCAGGTTGGATGAAGGAATTGCTGGGCTCACAGGAGGGTGAGGAGGTCAGTGGGTGAGTAGAAGAATGAAGCAGCATGCCCTGGGCTGACGCCCTCAGAGGGAGCAATTCCT
>NW_006288434.1:2677465-2694185 GCF_000327345.1 Myotis davidii
AAGACCCCAGTGGGATGCCATTTAGTCCACAGGGTGAAATGCTGTCAAAAGCATTTTCAAACGTCTGTAACTTAGAAACTGGGAGATTTATGAACGTGGAATCAAAACGCGGCAAGACACTTACACGGGTAATTCTAGGATTTGGTACACCCAAGCATAGTCATTTATGCCTGGTTGCTAGGTGATCGTTTTCTGAAATGTTCAGTGTTTTTATTCACCACCTATGTATGCTAGAGGTCCATTACTTCCCTCGAATGAAAGCAAAATATGTCTGCCATCACCATCAATATTCTTTACCCTTGAACTTGAAGGAAGCTTTTAAAGAAAAAGGGCGAGGAGAGCTTTAAGACCCCGCGCAGTTTCTCGACCTCAGGGGCATGTGTGAATCACCTGGGGGAGGCTTTTAAAAGTGTTGGGGCCCAGGGTGCACTTCAACTCTATTACATCAGCATCTCCGGAGATGGGACCCAGGCATCGGTATTTTTCCTTTTTCTGTTTTAAAACATTTTTTTCTTTTTAAGGGTTTTTTCTTTTTTTTTTTTTTTTTCCTTTATGGCCTGGCATCCTTATTTTTAAACTCCCCAAGTGACTTTCACCTGCAGCCAAGGCTGCACCACTGCTCTAACCCACATGCAGCTGAGATTAAATGCAGCGGTTCTCAACCTTCTGGCCCTTTAAATACAGTTCCTCATGTTGTGATCCAACCATAACATTATTTTCGTTGCTACCTCATAACTGTCATGTTGCTACTGTGATGAATCGTCATGTAAATATCTGATATGCAGGATGGTCTTAGGCGACCCCTGTGAAAGGGTCGTTCGACCGCCAGAGGGGTCGCGACCCACAGGTTGAGAACCGCTGGATTAATGGAAAGACGAACTGTGCAAACGCAAGGGTTAACGTTCCCTTTAAGAGCCAGGCCTGAAGCCGGCCTGTGCCCTCACCCTGGCCTCCCCCGCCCCCATCATCTCCTTCCTCCTCTCCACTTAGTTCTGTCCTGGCATCAAGAGTGGCTCCCGGGCCAGCTCCTGAAGACCCCGGTTCAGGTGAACAGCACCGTCATTTTGTGGAAGCTGGACGTTCCACTCCGGAACTCCGAACTGGGCTTCGGCGCCTAGAAAGGAGGTCCAGGGACTGAGCCAAACGGAGAGTTGAAATAAATCCACCTGAGGATGTTGCAAACCACCCTGAACCGGAGGCGGCCATGCCCCCAGGCCCTGGGCAAGTTGAAAGAAACGACAAGCTGCATGGCCGCCCCACCCCTTGGTCCATGGACATGCATTTCTCCTCCGATTGTTGCCCAGTAAGAAGGCCGACCGCAGTTTGCCTGGGGCGTCCCTCTCTCTCCAGTGCTCCCCACTGCAGCAGCTTCCCAAAAGCACCTGCCTCACCCTCGCCTGCGCCTGCCGCCTGCTTTCACGGTGAGGTAGCGGGGCTTGGCCATTTCACGGCACCATTTGGACACCCAGTGTCTGGGTTTGCCCACCAAGAGCATCTGTTCCTGGAACCTGGCAGCAGTTGGGTGTTGGGGAGGACGCAGGAGGGCAGATCTCTCTCTCCCATTCCCACCCATGAATTCCTCCCAGGCCCTCTTGCTGGGCAGGGCTCCGGCCTGGGTGGGACCGAAAGACTTGCACACGACACCAGCGCGTTGCACCTATGTATTCAGTTCCCTATGTACTGGAGTAACAGGGGCCTAGGAAGGGGAAGGAAAACACTGGAAGAGCTGCCTGGCTGGAGTAACTACCTAACTACATCATGGCTTCCTACGCGTCACAGAATCATCTTCCTACAGGAGAACCGGCTGCCGCAGGGGTAGCAGGGGTTGCAAGGGTCGCAGGGGCTGCAGGGGCTGCAGGGGTTGCAGGGGTTGCAGGGGTTACAGGGGTTGCAGGGGTTACAGGGGCTGCAAGGGTTGCAGGGGTTGCAGGGGTTGCAGGGGCTGCAGGGAGACGTGCAGGGGTAGCACGGAGACTCGATCTTGACGCAGCTGCCCAGCCCGTAGGAGTAGGTCACGTCCTTCTCGTCCACGCACGGGGGCAGGCTGAACTCCTTGCAGATATTCATGTAGCTGTACTTCTTCGAGCCCAGGCAGTCATACCTGTTCTCCCGCTCCGCCGACACACACACCTTTCCATCCTTCACGCGCACCTTCACTTGGTCGGGTTCAAAGCCGCACACGTTCACCGATCCTAAAATGTTACTGCTACAGCAAGAGGAGGCCAGAATCCTGTTCGTTGTTCTTCTCAGTCTGCGGTGGGGCACATGGAAAGGGCGAGAGGAAAATCTCAGAACTCAGCTTGAGAAGCAATATGTTGATCTCTCTCTCTTTTTTTAATAGCAAAAGTAAACACCCATCAGTATGGAAAAACCACATTTTACAGAAGTGTATAAAGTGAACCACAAAAGGCCTCCCATGTAAAGGACACGCCCCACAGGTAAACCTCTGCTAACAACAGTGAGAGGCGTGGCCTTCCAGATATTTCTTTTGTATTTAAATCCCAGCTCCTCCTTTGATCAGTTACAGAAACTTGGGCAGGTTCCTTGCCTGCTCTGTGCCTCAGTTTCCTCATCTGTAAAATGAAAATAGTAACAGTACCTACATCATAGTATTGGTTCAGTGAAATGATGTATTTTGCCTAAAATTGTACTCGGCACATTATACACCCTGCTTAATTATTACCATGATCATTGTTATTATTACTATTATGTTTTTTTCTTAACAGGATCCAACTAATAAGATACCGTTTAAAATGATGGCTGTCAGCCTTAGAATTCAGCCCTGCTTATTCACGGGACTGGTGCCACCACGGGGCCATCACACAGACTCAGCCTCAACACCCCAACAACAAATGACAAGGCTGGATGCCAGGCCCTGCCTCGTCTCCTCCTGCCTGCGGCTGCTCCAGGCTCTGGATGGCTGGCCCCAGCAAGGAAGTCCCCTTGCAGGGGGCTGTGTGCTGGATCCTACCACCTCCTCATCTAGTGACTTCATGCTGGCAGCTTGAAATATAGCATGGTGAGCACCTTTACACCATGGACATTGGCAAACACTACGCATCAAGGTTTTTCTCTTCCCACCACCAAGCTGATGGGTAGGTACCCCTGCTGGTGGCCCTTGGAGCAGATCTCCATGGGTTATGTAGAGCGGCCTTGTTGCTGCTCCTCAGTCCGGTGCATAAATCCTGAATAATAAAACATCAATAACAACAGCTCACACGAATCAATCACTTATGATACGTCAGGAGGTGGTCAAGTGAAGTGCATAACAGCACAAGTCCTGCAACCCGTGTAGGTCCAAATCTTGGCTCTGCCACCGTGGACAAGTTACTGAATCTCTGTGCCTCAGTTTCCGCATCTGTAACTCTGGGACCTACTTCTGGAGTTGTTGTGAAGCTTAAATTAGTGAATGAATAAAAAGTATTTATAATAGTGCTTGGCAATTGATGAAGATGTTGGGTTTTGTCTTCCCCCCCACCCCCCCGCCCCCACAATGTGCCATAGAAAGTGCTAACCTGGTAAAGGCATTGTTTTATCTTCACAATAACCCTATATTGCAGATGTAATTATCACCGTTTTACAGATGAGGAGAAGGGAACAGCAGTGAATGGCAGAGTTGGGATTCATATGCAGGCCTATTAATGGCAAGGTTATGAGCTCTCAGACTCTGGCCTGTCGCGCTCCATTTTCTAAATGCCCAATCCTTCCCAAGACAACTCAGTGCTCTGAAATGGTCTTTTATCCCTTAACATGAAGACAATCTGTGTTCTAAGAGAGACTCCTGGCAACTCTTGCATCTCTGTCTCCAAAGGAAGGCCTTGGTGTGTGGGGTTCCTAGAACTTCTTCCAGTTTGAGGCATCTGGGCTCAATGATTGGGCTATTGGTTTGAGGTACATTTTTAATTCTTACTTTTTATGCTGAATTTTATTTTATATGCTTCTTTTTGTTACATAAGTTAGGCAAGTTCATTGCAGGAAACTCAGGAAATACAGATAAGCAAAAAGATGGTGTATATTTTTTTAAAATACCCATAAGCCTATATAACATTTAACATTTTGGGGTTAGACTCTGTGTGTGTGTGTGTGTTTGTGTGTGTGTGTGTGTGTGTGTGTATCTATTTCTACATAGATATATAGTTTTGTGTGTGCTATTATGAAATCATGGTATACATATGGCTTCGAATCTGCATTTTTCTCTTGATAAGCCCTATCATGATTGGTTTAACAATGTGAGCCCTTGTACTGACAGTTATAAACCAGGGTTCTTACTGGCTGATTCCACAATGGTCTAATAGAAGATGTTGAGGCTGACAGAAATCTTAGGCAAGGCACCCAGAGGACTGGGACAGTCATTCGGCTCCATTTCCACCCCTGGGGGTGTTATGGGGCCCAGGTGTGCCAGGGTACCCATAGGCCATACTAAGAGGAAAGGAAGAGAATTGGACTGGCCCTGAAATCTGTACGTGACCCTGTGAGAACAACAGGAGAAAAAGCATTCCCTCTGTCTGGATGGGCAGAGAGCAGCACACAAAGGGGCTCCATGCCTCCGTGGATGGAGCACAGGCCTGAAGCCCCAACAGCCGGAGCCAAGAGTGGAGCACAGAGCAGACGGGTGCCCCAGGTCTCCAAGAATCTCCCTGGGTGTGTGTGGACTGAGAGCCAAGCTCTTCTGTTCAGCTCAGACCTTCCAGGTGGAGATAAGAAACATCCAAAACATCAAAGCCCGCCATGCAGGCCGGGCTGGGCCTCACAAAGAATGGCCAGGGACCCCAAGCAGGACTGCTAGGCCTGGCTACTGCCACGACTCATTTCACCGCTGCCCCAGGCCCTGTGCAGGAGGTGGATCTGGGAGCCAGATCTACAAGCCACAGCAGCCTCCAAGGTCCATCTCCTCCTCTTAGCAACCTGCATCTTCGGGGACAATTTCATGTATTTTATTGCTTAGGATCCCCCTCTTCTCTGTTCCCATCACTCTGTCTCCTTTGTCCCTGCAGCAGCTGCACGGGAGTCTCTCCAAAGTGGATCTTCAGAAAGTTGCCAGGAAGTCTTGGCACGGCCAGGTTTTTCTTCCTTTTGTTCCTGGGTCAGAGGCTAACGCGAGGATGTGTGGGTTTGGGAGAAAGTGCCAGAGCCGCATTTTACTCATCAGACTCAACTCTCAACGTGCAACTTGACTCCTGCCTAGAGGTGGACTCATCATCCCACTTGGGATCGTCCGTGGCTCCGTGGGGACTGCCTCCTGTACTTGTCATGACGGAGCTTAGCCACAGGAAACAGGAAACTGGCCCCTTTGGTTTGTTGCGGAAGCCTCTTGGAAAGCTGGGGTAAAGCGAGTGGACGGCCAGTGTCTGTGTCTGCCACCTCTTCTCCCTACTGAGTCTGAATTTCACCTGAACGTACAACCAAGCGCCTGAAGGTGACCCACACGGCCCACTGCAATGATGAGCTACATAGCCAGCCATCTTCACAAAGATATAACCGCGATGCAGCCTGGTGATGAATACAGTAAGAAAGATGTCAGAAAGGCCTCTTGCCCTAGCTGGTTTGGCTCAGTGGATAGAGCATCCGTCGCTTGCGGACTGAAGGGTCCCGATTGCAGTCAAGGGCACATTCCCCGGGTTTCGGTCTCACTTTACCCAAGAGCCAAGGGAAGTAGGCCTTTCTCTAGTGGTCCTTGAGGTACTTGGCTTTTTCTCCTAATTTAGAGCCTTTTAGGACCTAGTAAATTAGATCCCTCTTTTCCAACATGCTTTTTCCCTTCTCTTCTTTCTTCTCCCTCTTCCCTTCTTTTCCGGCCTTCTCTCTCTTCTCCAGATTTTGGTTGATACTGAAAAACGATGCCATGGCAGGAGCAGCATCCCCGATGCAGGTGCACCCCCCACAGAGCTGGTGGAAACAGGTGGCTCGGCCCCACCCCCAGAGTTCTGACTCAGCACGCCTGCCAGAGGAGCTGAGAATTTGCATTTCTAACAAGTTCCAGGTGGTGCTCCCGCTGCTGGCCCAGAGACCGCTCTTTGAGAAGCACTGACCAGACGAGGCAAGCCTGGCTTCAAGTCCCGGATCTCCCACCTCCTGGTGACCGAGGACATGGCTGCATTGTCTGTTTGATGATTGTAAGATGGCCACGGTGGTACAAGGATGAAACGAAGCGGAAGGTCGAGGGACAGTTTCACTCTTAAAGGGTAAGTCTGTCAGGCTCCACCTTATTCAGGCTTTCCCCAAACCTGAGGTTTTAAGTGCCCCAACCCCCCGTCCTGTATCATTAAACAAGGCCAAATGGAATAGCAGACATGCACTTGGCCTAGATGGGCAGCAGCTCCTACTCCTGCCCTCCGGGGTGACTGGGCTCCGAGACCTGTGGGTATGAGGAGACTGAGATTCCTCCCTTCCCACAGAGGGAAGCCAGTCTTTCACTCGCCAGGGTTCCCCCCTTTAGCGAGGCCATAGCTTCTGAGTCAAGGAACGGGGTGCGGGTGGGGGATGGAAAGGTTTCCCCGAGGGCTCAGAACCGGGCCAGGCCCTGCTTACCCGGCAAAGAAGCCACCATGAGGGCTGGCCTTCATCAGCCTCGAGAGTAAGAGTGATTCCGTGAACACCCCGTTCTCAGAGTGTGAAGGGGCGAACCAGGAAAGAAATGAGAAGGCAGATGTGTGAGGTTCACAGAAGACGGGTGCCCCTTGTGTGGGGATCTTCGAGGGAATTTTTCACTGAGACTCAGGCCGACCACAGTGGTGAGTGGGGCGACGTGCAACCTCAGGACCAGTTTCCAGGTGTCAGTTTCCAAGGCTGCAGGGGTGGGGGCACCGGCCCCCCGGGGTGTGGCTGCAAGTTGAGGTTCCTTTGTCCATGAAGACTTCTGCCAGGAGCAGGGCAGCTGCAGGGCTTCCTTAATTAGGTGCCAAACCCCGAAGGGCAGGGGAGCGTGGCAGCTGGCTCTTGTTTGTGTCTCCCACGTGAGTACAGAGCACGGAGAGCCCACAAAGGGAGGCGCTGACTGAGGTGCAAACCAAGTCGGGTTGGTGGCACAGCTTCTTACAAAGGAAATCCAATTCCGTTACTTCAGTCCTTGTGCGTCCAGAAGAGGAAGGAAGGGTCAGGAGAGCCGCCGGCGTGTGCTTGCTGTGCAGGCTTTAATTTGGTGGGAAAGAGAACATCAAGAAGCTAAAGAAACCAGAGTACTTACTTGGGAATGATCGGCCTTCCAGCCCCAGTGTCTACCCACATGCACACAAGTACGCAGGCACACGCATCCATCGCGTAGATACACACAGGGATGCTCAAGAAACTCGGGGTGCAATTCAACTGTCAGCAAACTCGTCCCATCAGTTGGTGAAGAAGCAGCAGAGCAGACGGACTCCCGCACAGAAACTCTATGCCGGTGAGGCCGTGGCAGCCGCAGACCACGGAACTTTACTTTCTGGGTTGGCAAAGAACCTTCTGGACAGCACAGCATGGCATCTGACAGGACACATCCTACCTAACCAAACAGCTAGCGTGTTGTTGTTTTTTTTTTTTTAAAGGAGCAAAAGGTCATGAATATGATTGCTAAACTCAACAAGCCTCGGACAATGTTTCACACTGAAAATTGTTTTTTAAAAAAATTGAACCAAGCTAATATTTCTGGATCTGTTTAGTCACGGATTGGGCGTTAGCTGAGATGTAAGCAAAAAAGAGGCATTTCACTGGAAGAAAAAATATGAACAGGGAGAGTCCTCTGGGATTGGGGCCAGAGCTTGAAATTTTCATCCATATTCAGGAAAAGTGGAATATTTAGGATAGTGAAATGCTGAGCTGTCAGAAATAGAGCGTAGGAGGGTGTGCATGTGCTGGAAGGGAAGTGGCTACGAGGAGACACAAGACGGCAAGTCTGAGGTCACTTGTAAAATGGATCTACCGGTTTAGAGATCTGGGAATCAATGTAAAGACCTCACCAGCTTCCTGTACTGCCACAGGCACAGAAAAAGTGAGCAAAAATCCAGACATTGTCAGGGAAGGTATCACAAACCATTGAAAGTGTTACCTTGTGTACAGACCTCTCTGCTGAGAATTAAGCTTGAGGTCTAATTCAAGAAGTAGGGCCTCCTGGAGGCGGAGGGTGCCTCCAGGATAAAGAGGATAAAGAACAGAGGCTTTCTCCCAGGGAGTGCCTGGAGAGGAGGGACAGCCAGGGGACATGGGCTGAAAGGACGTGAATCCAAGGTCATCAAGTGTTCAAAGGGAGAGGGAGAGCGGACACAGACCAAGTATTACAAAAGAACCCCTGGCTCAACGTGCATACTTCTTGTAACTTGGCACTCTAAGGAGTAAAACTAAAAAGTGGTTCAAGTTGAGTGTAGATGAGTTTATAGGCAGTAACCCCCTCCTCCACTATTAAGGCAGGTTTGTTCTTGGCCTTTGGTGACTGATGACATGAACAATAATTGCCTTGTTACCCTTTCCAGTGAAACATCACTGTCACTGTTGTCAAGGGTCCCACTCACTCTCTGTCTCCCCATCTCCTCTCTCTCTCTTTCTCTCTCTCTCTCTCTCTCTCTCTCTCTCTCTCTCTTTCTCTCAATTAATCATCAGGATGGGACAATGCTGTTTAAAGATACAAACTTGCAATGAGTAGTAAATAAGTTCTAGTGATCTAACATTAGCACAGTATAGAAATATAGACAAGAATATTGTATTATAACCATCAAACTTGCTAAGGGACTAGAACTTAATTATTTCAACCACTAAAAAGAAATGATAATTACGTTATATGATTATAGAGGTGCTAATTATCGCTACAATGGCAGTCATATTACATTATACGAATGTAACAAATTAACATGTTGTACACCTTAAATTTACACAGTGGTATATGTCAAGTATAGTTCAACAAAAATATCTATTTGCGCACATCCTTAAAAAATAGCATATTAAATAGGTTTTTTTTTGGTACCTTGCTTTTTTCACTTAATACAACAATACCTAAAATGCTTCATCAATCCTTTTTACATCTACATTATCCTTTCAATGTATGGATGGGCCAGAATGTATTTCACCAGGGGACTGGGCTTTCAAGCAGTTTTTTCAATAATTGTAAAAGACTAAACAGCATATGTGGAAAGTGAGAAAAGGAAAGCTTCTCCAGACCAAAAACAAAAAAATGTAATGAAACGGAAAACATTTTAAATGACTTTTAAAATTACCCAATTCGATTAATTAAGCCTTTTCAGCTCTGTTCTGAAAGCAGAGACGCTCAGTTCTGTAGTTTATTTGCACGACTTTTAGTAGAGTCGGAGGGGCCAACATAATAGAAGCCAACTCCAGATGAATTTTAAGTCTTTATCTGAAGTTGGGGGATGAGAGAAAGGTTTTCCGACATCACCCAGAAAATGCCTCTATTGTTCAATTTGCTCTTAAAGCCTCTGGCAGACATTAAGGATTTGATCAATTATTATTACTTCTCCTGGAGTCATTTCTGTAAGTCCAAATATACTCAAATCACTGTATTCATAACCAGAAAAAATGTGTGGTTCACTGCTTGCAATAGCTTTTTAATGACACCTCCTGCTTCTCTCCCTCCTTAAAGCCATATTATTTATCATGTTGGCACTCCTGCTATAAACCAACAACAATCCTGCCAATTGACATCATTACACTGTCTTTTGAGAATCTTCTAACCCCCATCACAGACCCTTTTCCTCTTCTTTTCTTAAATCTTTGCTAACCACCAGAGGCCTTAACCTGAATCCTCTTCCTCTTTGTTCAAGTATCGATTGTCCACCCCCCACCCCCCCCGCACCCCACCCCCTTACTCTAACTTATAAGGCTAATTATACCAACTATAAAAATCTTTAAAAAAGTTCCTTTACTTGGCAAGCTCTCTCTTTTCATCTTCTATGGCTCTAATGGCTTTCCTCTCCAAACTTCTGAGGGATGGTCGGAGACAGTAAAGCTTGAAGTCACACAGGCAACAAGGGTAGTAGAGATCGCACAGGCCGCAGGCTCGGGAGCGCTTCGAATAGCACAGGCAGTACGGGTAAGGGTGCAAGTCACAACAGCAGTACGGGTGCATATACAAGTCACACAGGCATCGTGTGCTGAGCTCGTCGATGCATCTCAATTGCCTCAGTTCTCTGTCCACCTTCTTTATGTCCCTTCTAACACTGTCCAAAAGACAACTCAGTGCAGCCATTACAGTCACACCTTATTGTTCTGTGAGTACCGTTGGGAAATGGCACTCGGGGGGAAAAAATTGTTCTAAGCTCTTCTCAGAAGTTTCTTTTAAAAATAAATCAGGCGCACATGCTTCACTTACTTTAAAGCTTGTGTTCTGTGACCTCACCACCCCTGAAGGATGTCATAGTCCCTTGGTTGCCATGAGAACCGTACACAGACATGGTCTCCAGAGGCCCTCCTCAGGGTTATAAAGCTACTCTCAGAACCATACTAATGTCGAAATCTCATTCATCTTGAAGTGGGATGGGTCCCCCAAGCACTCACAGCTCTTTGGGGTCCATGGGGCTAAACTTTAATGTCCTTGACTTGTGCGCGGGTGCCCTGCGGACTGGCTGAAGCTGTGAAGATCTTCGTGTGGGTGGTGGAAGGAGCTGCCCGGCTCCTTTCTCTACATTCTAGCTGCCCAGCCTTGACCTCACGCTTAGCCTTGCCCCTTACACTCTGGGATTCATTCTGGCTCCTGCTCTCCTCATATGTAGAATATAAAGAACGTTCCCATGGTTCTCCTTACAAAGTCATCCTCAAGTCAGTCTTTGTCCTTGACCTTCTGAGCCCCCAGTCTCTGAATCCTGCCCCCCCTCTTTTTTTTATCCTCACCCAAGGATATATTTTTATTTACTTTAGAGATAGAGGAAGGGAGAGAGAGAAAAAATTGATGTGAGAGAGAAACATTGATCAGTTGCCTCCAAATGCACCCTGACCAGGGATCAAACCCGAAACCTGGGTATGTGCCCTGACCGGGAATTAAAGCGGCGACGCTTCAGTGTACAGGGCAGGACGTCACTCCCGCCAGCTGAGTCATCCAGCCAGGGCTGAGTCCCGCCCTTCCTTTAAGAGCTGGAGTCCTGGCCATGCTGTGACATCAGTTCTCCAGTGGTCTGGGTCCTGCTCCAAAGTGTCCATCTCTCAAGGCTTAGGGTCCTGTCCTCGGTCACCACTGCCCAGCAACTACCCCTCTGACCTTGTGTCCAAGTCTCCATTGCCTCGGCCCTGAGTGATTCCTTGATACTCTTGTGGCCATGCCTCACGCTGCTCGAAGCCAACTGCCTGAAGCCCCTACTTTGGGGAGGTCTCCCGTGCTCCCAACGGGCTCAACACACTGGACCTCAGGCTCAGCCTCAGCCTTGGCTCAAGGACTTGGGCCTTCCCCCCAAACTGCTATCCAGCTCTCAAATCCCCGTTTTATAGACTAAGACCCAGGGTACTTGAGGACAAGTAGTTGGATGTGACACTGGAGAAGGAGACGGGCCAGGCTTGAAGTGACTTGTGGGCCAGCCAAAGGTTTGGACTTTATTTTGAACACAATGAAGAATCACTGATTTTCTTTGTTGTTGCGAGAAGTTGAAAGGTGGGTCTGAGAGCCACACTGAAGGTACATTAAAAGGGGATAACAGTAGTGGTGACTTCTGCTAGAAGGCAAGAGACAGCCAAAGTCTGGACTGGGGGTCCCTGCTATAGGGATGGCAAGAAGGAAGCCAATGGGATCACCTTCCCCACATCCACTCAGGCCACATCCAATCCATTCAGCTAGAGTGACTTTCATATATAAATCGGTCATTCCTTAACCCCACTTCCAAAAAAGTTCCCAGTGCCTTTCCTGTCCTTATAGAAGAAGGGCCCAAATCCTTTTAAGGTGCTGAACAATAGGGCCTCTAACCTTCCTCTCCAGTCTCCCCTCCCATCATTATTCCTGTAATTCATTAGGCTTCTTGAAGTCTCACTCAGTCCATCTCATTTAGGACTGTGGGCATTCTGACCCGCCTGTTTAGAAATTGAACTCCCACACCATGTCCTTGATCTAGTTAACTCCCAAGGAATTCTTTTGATCTTCTCTTAAATTTTCCTTCCCCAAACTAAACTCTCATGGCTTTGCATATTTCTTTTGCACCATCATTTGTCTGTTTCCCCAAATATAAAGGCAGGGAACTTGTCTTTTTATTTTAATTTTTTAAAAAATTGATTTGAGACAGAGAGAAGGGTGGAAGGAGGGAGGGAGGGAGAGAAAGAGAGAGATCAGATTTTTGTTCTATATATTTACATATTCATTGGTTGATTCTTGTATGTACCCTGACCAGGGATCAAACCCTACAAACTTGGCATATTGGGATGACTCTCTAACCAACTGAGCTACCTGGCCAGGGAACCTTGTCTTTTTTCCCTCATCATTAGTTACCTACCACCCTGCCTGGTACATATTAAGGGCTTCAGATTTATTCACCAAATGACCAAATTAATGAATTAAACAGAATTTAACAAATAGCACAAGGATAGAGGGAGGGAGTAATGACTCCTAGGTTTCTAGCGTGGCAGAGTCATGGTGCCATTGACTGGGGTAAGATACACAGGAAGAAGAATGAGTTTGGAGGACATGCTGAACTTGAGACGTGCATGACAACTTTAAGGTAGAAGCGTGGAGTAGTCTGTGGATAAGTGGGTCTGAAACTCAAGTGAAAGCTGGGCTAGAGATATCAATTCCGGAGCCACAGTTTTATAGGTAGTTGGAACCCTGTAGCAGGCAAGATCATTGAGAAAGAAGAATAGACTGAAAAAAGGAGAGGGTGGAAGAAGACTCCTCGGGAACAGTGATAAGAAATGAGAGAAGCACAGGAGCTCATGGAAGGTCATAGAAGGAGAATTAGAGAGGGAAGAGCCCCTACACTGTATTCCCTAATTTATCACTAGACCAAGCCCGGCATTCCCCAGGGCTCCCCAGCCTTGACCGGGGGGCCCCTTTCTGTGAGATGAAGTGTCTTAGTAAAGAAACCAAGGTTCCCTGGAGGTATTAGAATGGGAGGGTGGCCTCTGAGTGCCAGGGGATGATTAACACTCCTCTCTGGACAAGTGTGAAGTCTTTCAGGAGTGATTCCACCCCGCTCTGAGAGTGGTCTCCGCTGACAGGAACATGGCCTGCTCTTTCCCGGGAGTTCACCGCAGGCGTACAGATGTCTCTCGCTCCAATTGATAGACTTCTAAACCCTAATATCACCATGAATCTCATCCCTTAGCAAATGTCAGAAAGGTCGACACCAGCAAGTTCTCAGTTTTAGATTCTTAAATACACAAGTTCGGGGATTTAAGCACACACATCTGTATACACATGGCACATTATGAAGATGGCTACCACTGTATTTTAACTAGGATTCTCCCACAATCCCATCCTTCTAGTGATTTCAGTCTTCATCGTGATGCATTTTCTCGACATCACTTCAAGTGACTTAACAAAGGTACTGGCATCACCTTTAAAGATCAGATGGAGCCCTAGCTGGTTTGACTCGGTGGATAGAGCATCACCCTGTGGACCAGCGGGTCCCAGGTTCTATTCCGGTCAAGGGCATGTATCTTGGTTGCAGGCTCCTCACCAGCCCCGCCTTGGTTGGGGCGCGTGCAGGAGGCAACTGATCGCTGTGTTTCTCTCACATCGATGTTTCTCTCTGTCTTTCTCTCTTCCACTCTCTCTAAAAGATCAATGGAAAGTTATCCTTGGGTGAGGATTATCAGAAACAAAACAAAAAAACGAAGAAAAAAAAAAAGATCAGATGGAAATGTGACTTGTTCATGTCAGAGGGACAATATAGAAACTCATCAAAACCTGCAGAACCGGGGGAGGGAGAGGAGAGGAGGAAGAAGGTATATGGGGTATAAAAGGTGATGGAAAAAATAAAAAATAAATAAAAATTTAAAAACCCAGAAACCCACAGGAATGGAGTCACAGCTTCCAGAAGCACAAACACAAGCAGCTTCGGTGGGCTCTAACATGAGGATGGGCGCCCTCCTGACACAGGCTGTGCCTGTGGAAGCTCCCGTCCACCTTGGCTGGTGTGCAGAATGAGCCTCCCATGTTCTGGGTGACTCAGCCCAACAGCAGCTGGTCAGCAGGTTCCCTGCTCTGGGACTTTGGCATTGGGGGACGTGGACTATGGGAGTTTGAACTCAGAAACAGAGGCTGCCATGGTGGGGCCCTTGGTTCTTCAGGGCTTCTAGATCCTGCTTGGAAGCTCTCAAATGAGGAGGCTTCTGTTTCCACACGTTGCTGATTGAGTATCTCATTCATTTGTTCTTCTAGCAAACATCCAAAGGCCACAGCAACCCTGGATCTCAGAGCAGGAAGAGTTAAAAGTTCAGTGTCCAGTTGTGAATGAAGTGTGTGTGCCCACCTGTGGGTGTGTACAAGAAAGGGAGACGTTTATTTGTTATGAGTGAAACTTTCAAAACCTCTGAGGCAGGGGTCTGGCTTCCTGGAGTGGCAAGTCCTGCTAGGGTCCGTTTGCTTCTTGAGAAAGAACTCCCCACCAGGAGCAGGGAGCATAGTCTTGGGTTCGAGGGAAGCCTGGACTCAGTGCAGCAAGGCGTCCGTCCGTGCCTCCATCTCCCCTCCTAGATTCACGTTGCAGTCCTAAGTATGGGGAGAGGGCCAGGGTGTGTGCCAGCAACACCACACAAAGCCAGAGCGCTTTTCCTTAGCTATCCTGTACGCCGAGGGGTTCAAAGCAGTCTTCATCATGATGAAATGTGCTACTTTGGGGCGTGGATCATTATGAGTCAAAGGCAATCAGGACCCAGCAGAACAGCAAAGGAAACCAACCAAAAAAAAAGGACAGTCCCCTGAATGGGAGAAGATATTCGTCTGTGATACATCTGATAAGGGGTTGATATTCAAAATGTATAAAGAACTCAGACAACTCAACCCCAGAAAAACAAACAACTCAATTGGAAAGTGGGCAGAAGGCCTGAATAGACACTAAAGACGCTTCTCCAAGGAAGACATACAGGTGGCCAATAGACATATGGAAAGTTGCTCAACATCACTGATCATCCGAGAGATGCAAATCAAAACCACAATGAGATATCACTTCACACCTGTCAGAATGGCGATCATCAGGAAATCAGTAAACAACAGATTCATGTTGCAGTCTTAAGTATGGGGATGTGGCGTAAAGGGAACCCTCATGCACTGTTGGTGGGAATGCAGACTGGAGCAACCACTATGGAAAACAGTGTGGATGTTCATGTTGCAGTCTTCAGTATGGGGATGTGGCGTAAAGGGACCCTCATGTACTGTTGGTGGGAATGCACTACTTCTGGGAATATACCTGAAAAAAACCTGAAACACTAATTTGAAAGAACATACACACCCCTATGTTCACTGTAGCATTATTTATAATAGCTAAGATTTAGAAGCAGCCCAAGTGCCCATCAGTAGATGAGTGGATAAAAAAGCTGTGGTACATTCATTCAGTGGAATACTACTCAGCTATAAAAAAGGAGGAAATCTTACCCTTTGTGACAGCATAGGTGGAGCTGGAGAATATTGTGCTAAGTGAAATAAGCCAGTTGGTGAAAGACAAATACCATATGATTTCACTTATTTGTTGAATCTAATGAACAAAACAAACAAACTGCACTCTGATACAGAGAACAGACTGGCAGCTGGGTTGGGGGACTGGGTGACAAAGGTGAAGGGATTAAGCAGCACAAATTGGTGGCTGCAGAATAGTCACAGAGATGTAGATTACAGCACAGGGAATACAGTCGATAATATCGAGATTAACAGGAATGGGTGAGATGGGTCCTTGAAGTAGTGGGGGCACCACTCTGGAAAGGGATATGGTTTTCTAACCACTGTGTTGTACATCTGAAACTGATACATAATAATACTGAGTGTAAACTGCAATTGAAAATTCAAAAATAATAAATACATACCCAGCAGATTCAAGAAAAACTTTTACCCCGCCCCCCCCCCCTTAATGGCTTAAGAGAATTTAGGGAGGGGTCTGACCCAGAAAGAGCCCTATCACCAGAGATAATTTTTATTGGAATGACCTAGATGTGTGGCAGGACACATGTCTAATTACCAGCACCTGCTCTTCTAATCGCCCTATGAATTACTTTCTCCCCTCCGGACCCTCAGGCCCTCTCCCACTTCTTAGCTCAGGATGTAATTATATTTGTTTTCTCCTGCTAATTCAATTATTCGACCAGACAAAGACCCTAGAAGGGTGGTGGGGACATTTTTCCTCCCCTATGGCAGTAATGGTAGCTGCATATCCCAGACAACTTTCTAGATGCTGGTCCTGCGTTTGTGCCTTGAGTCTTCCCTGCCAACCCTTTGAGGTAGGTGCCAACATTGTGGCTTTTTCACAGGTGAGAACAGAGCGGTGACGTCTCCACGGCTGCCCAGGGCGCAAGTTCCAGACGCAGAAAGCGCACGGTGCTGGCCCTGTGGCTCCAGGCGCCGCCACCACCCACCTCTGCAGGCTGCCTGCTCCCCTGTGAGCCCTCCCATCGCTTCCAGTGGGAGGAACATTGTATTCCTAGAAGCTGGCACAAGGATTTCTCTTAGGGAGGAAATTCTCTCATTTCAAAAACGATGGACAGAGAGAGGGACCCAGGGGAGTAAACCCTGAGGGAACAAGGGCCGGGCAGCCCCACAGCTCAAGTCCTGTGCCTTAGACACCAACCAACAGGACCCGTGGCCTCCAGGAGAGGAGTGGGAGGAGAAGGAAGGGGA
>NW_006288434.1:2694258-2696586 GCF_000327345.1 Myotis davidii
GGGCGGGGACGTGGCGGGGGGCGGGGGGGGATCCCACAGCGGCAGGAGGGCCTTCTTTTACTGAATGTAAATTTTACTGAAGAGCAACATCCACATAGAAAAGTGACACCTCGGTGTACAGCCTGGTGGGTTTTCACAAGGCAGCCGGCACTTACACCGGAAAACAGGGCATTCAGGGTAGGCCCTGGTTCCTCTCCTCTGCTGCACCAAGCTGTTGACACCCCAGCTCTGACACCACATCTCCCCGTGGCTCCTGGGGAAAGACAATTGTTTCCTAACCGCTGGCTGTGTGGCTCACACTTGCCAGGTTGAAGACTCCTTCATTCCCCAGAATTATAAGCCCTTCCCTTGCTCCACCGTGGCAGAGGGCTTGAAATGCCCACACCTACACTGCCCTGGACATAAATGGACATGTGAGCTGTGAGTTGGTCAAGACAGGGACGGCAACCTATTTGAATAGACATATGATGATGTCACCGAAATACTGCCTGGAACATGGAGCTGTGACATGGTTTGTGTCTCCTTCAAAATCCCTACGTTGAAGTCCTAACCCCTTGTGCGAATTGGACACTGGGCCTTTAATGAGGGAATTAAGGTCAAATGAGGTCATACTTCAATAGTTCTGTCGTCCTTAAAAGACTGAGAGAGACACCCATGTGGTGCACACACAGTCAAGGCCAGGGGAGGACTCGGTGGGAGGAAGGCCATCTGCAAGCCAAGGACCAGGCCACTGAGAAACCAACCCTGCCCACGCTCTGATCTTGGGCTTCCAGTCTCCAGAATGGTGAGAAAATCCATTTCTGTTGTCTCAGCCACCCGGTCTGTGGGATTTTGTTGGGGCAGCCGGAGCTGAACTAAGACACGTGGTTAGGACCCGGCCCCTCAGTGGGATGACTGGCCAGCAGTGATGTGGTGATAGATCTGTGCAACCAGCTCTCCAGGGACAATGGCCTGATTTACAGGTTTGCCAATTACCATGTTGTCAATACTCTGACTGTGGCTGGTTTCAGGCTATCAGTGTGGCATCACTGAGTGTAGGGTTAGGGCTAGTGTGCACCTTGGACTCTCATACCACTGTCTGTCGGCCAACCCCAGGAGCGGGCATCCAGGTTGAAGACGCCTGCATTCCCCTGCCTGTCCCTGTCCCACGGGGATGCCAGGGCGGCCACTTGGTGCTGTGGCTGCAGATCCTGCTGGAGGATGTCCTTTGAATTAGGGACTGTCCCGACGGCTGGAGCACAGACTGGGCCTCTCCCCCGAACCTCACGCCCAGTGGCATCGCATGGGCGGCTTGAAATTGGACCATGGAAGGAATATTAACTTGAGGGAAATCATCAAATGTTACAAATCAGGGCTTTTTCTGCCCCCCCCCCCCCAAGCATCTTTTACAGCACACAACTGGAAATATCCCTTTAAAAAAGAGAGAGAGAGAGAGAAAAGCCCTCAGCAGAGCCAGCAGCTTGCTCAACCCCAGTCTTCTCCGTCCCACCCTCCCCTCATTCCCGAAGCTCCTGGCGTGAAATGGGAGCAAAACACATGTGGGCCACACCGCCGCCTTCGAAGGGACGCCTTTCTTCTCCGTCTCGTCGATGTGGTCCCTCGTTAGGACATCTGGTGGCCGCGGGGCTGCAGGCTCTCCCAGCGCCCGCCACGCAATGGCTCCTTTCTGCTCTTTACAGCGACTTCTCTGTGGGCTCATTTCTAATCACCTCCTGATCCCGCGAGCAGTGCTGTCTGTCACCCGGAAGGGGCGGCGAGTGGGGGTAGGGGGGAGTGGGGGCGCTGCTATGAACACAGATGGCAGGGCTCAGCCTCCAGGGCACTCCACCAGTGACTCTGGGCCGGGGCCCAGGAATCTGTATGCTTAATCCGCCAGCCAGATCCAGACGCGGGGCGGGGCTGACTTTTGGAAACCACTACAAACACATCTGTGGACGTGCCGGCTTCCCTTCGGCAGCGTCGGGGAGTCTGAACCCGGCCGGGGAGCGGCCGCAGGCTTCCCGGGGTGGCAGGCAGCACCTCCAAGGGCTTCTGCTCTGTCATCCTTCAGCCCGCAGGACGCGGGAGTCCCGGGGACATTCTCGATGACCCAGGGGCACAGCCGGACTCTGAGGCCCAGGAGGGGGGGGTGGTGGTGGTGGTGAGCCGATGAGCTGCCTGGCGGAGAGCTTAATTGCGCATCATTTTCTAATTTGTCATTTCCCAATGAAGCACCAGGCTGCCAGGGGAGCTCAGCTGCGTCCAATCAAAGGGCAGGCTCACCAGTGCAGAGTGACTCAGGGTTACACCCTAACCCTCGCCCCCACCCCCCCAAGCAATGAGTGGGTG
>NW_006288434.1:2696623-2697197 GCF_000327345.1 Myotis davidii
CCCGCCGCCCCCGCAGGGCAGCTGTGAAAAGGCCCATTGTCGGCCCCTGCCGGCCGGGTTTCTGTTCCCGCAGACCCCGGGTGGGCCTGGGAGTCCCTTTGTTAACAGCTTGCTCCAAGGGGATTTATTTGACTGAGCTCGTTTTACTGAAGCCAAAGAGGTTTTCCTGCAAAGTCTGGTCTTGAGGGTATTAGCATCCCTTCAGGCAGTGGTTCTCAACCTTGGCTGCACATTAGAATCCCCTGGGAATCTTTTTAAAAATCCTGATTTCTGGGCTTCATCCTCCGGAAATTCTGTTTCTTTGTTACTAATGTTGTGGCCTCACCCCATAACAAAGAAACAGAATTTCCAGATTAATTTTGGAACTTAATCTCTGATACTCTCTTACTAGGAAAACCGATGCCTGGCGGAGAGCTTAATTGCGCATCATTTTCTAATTTGTCATTTCCCAATGAAGCACCAGGCTGCCAGGGGAGCTCAGCTGCGTCCAATCAAAGGGCAGGCTCACCAGTGCAGAGTGACTCAGGGTTACACCCTAACCCTCGCCCCCACCCCCCCAAGCAATGAGTGGGTG
>NW_006288434.1:2697594-2698624 GCF_000327345.1 Myotis davidii
GAAGGAATGCCTCTGGAGTAATCATGAATCAGCCTTTTCCTTAGCTCTTTATTTTATTTATTTTTTTAAAAAATATATTTTATTGATTTTTTACAGAGAGGAAGGGAGAGAGATAGAGAGTTAGAAACATCGATGAGAGAGAGACATCGATCAGCTGCCTCCTGCACATCTCCTGCTGGGGATGTGCCCACAACCCAGGTACATGCCCTTGACCAGAATCGAACCCGGGACCCTTCAGTCCGCAGGCCGATGCTCTATCCACTGAGCCAAACCAGTTTTGGCTTCCTTAGCTCTTTAAAAAAATAAAATAAACACAGTGCCGAGTTTGGAAAACAAACCATGCACTTCAGCAGAGGCAAGTGTGCGACGCCGGAGCCCCGGGGCCGGCCACGCTTCCACTCAGAAACTGGTGAGTGACAAGGGGACATCCCCAAGCAGGTGGGCAGTTCCCTCAATGGACAGGGGGGTGAGGGTGGGTGCAGAAACCCCTGCAGGAACCGCTGGATGGAATGTTCCCCCAACAGGGTTAGTTCAAGGGCTTTCTTTTTTGTGAGGGTGATCACCAAACTCAATGTCTTCATTCCTGGAATTATATGTGTGTTTCTTCTGAGAAGAGAGCGAACGGGAACACAGGCTGCCCTCCCCGAGGGGAAGGCTGCTTCGCTTGCAGGCAAGGGGCTGCCCGGAGGAGCCCATTTTAATTTCCCTATGAAACCGGCTTGCGAAATAAAGGCATAGACTGACAAGTATTCCCAGCCAGCTGTGACTTAATGAGCACCATTCAAAGCCTGGAACCTGCTAGCCACATCCATATTAATATGTCTGTGGAAAAAGAAAAAAGAAAAAAAAACAGAGGCAGCGGCAAACGGCGATCCCTAGTGTTTGAAATGAATTTGAAATGATTAAAATGGCTAACGCGGTGAGCATCATATCAGCTGAGGCAGCCCAGCTGTGGGCCCTGCCGGTCCCCAGTGCCCTCCTCAGAGCAAAGGCAGGAAGGAACTGTTTTCACACAGTTCAACCCCCCACC
>NW_006288434.1:2698656-2703871 GCF_000327345.1 Myotis davidii
CCTGGGGGCAGGTCAGCCCGTCTAGCCCGCAGCCATCCTCACCTCCCAGCCAGGCACACTGCCCACCCGCCCGGCCGCCAAGGCTGCTGCTATTTTGAATTGTTTGCTGCAAAACCATCCAAGTCGTCATGATCATAAGAGTCGTTGTGATCCTGATTTTCCCCGTCATGAGCACGTGGAAATAATAAAAATGTCTTGTTCCAACCTTTTGAGATCCTAAAAATAAAAAGTGCTAGGTAAGCCCGCACTGTTAACAGGTACAAGGCACAGAGAGGGTGGGGGTGGACGGGGAGACAAAGGAAAGGCAGCCCCAAGAGAAACCTCAGTCTGCGTATTTTGACATTCAATTCGAAATAGACACCTGGTCAGGCTCCGGGAAAGGCCCCTGGCAGATGAGCCATTCCTGTAGTGCCGCGTGGGTGGGGGGGAGGCCCTCTGGTTCTGGAGAGCGGGTTTCAACACCCTCAGGGTGAAGATCTTTGGATCCCTGTGGGTTTGAACACTGCTGGTGTTTGTTGTTATTGGTAGTGGTGTGTGTGTGTGTAACTGGTGGGCCATCATAATTCAGAGCAGGGCTTTCAAATCAAACCAAAATACCAATCTCATTGGGCATCCTATATAATAAAAGCTAATATGCAAATTGTCCCCTCAACCAGGAGTTCTACCGGAAGTTTGACCAGGGGGAGGGGTGGACCCACCAACCACCAGCGGCCCTGCCTCCGATCAGCCCCCCTCACCCCAATCGATCAGGGGTGGGGCCGGCCTGCCAACTGCCCACAGCCCCTCCCCCATGCAGCCCCAATTCGGGGTGGGCTGGCCGGACTCCACCCATGCACGAATTCGTGTACCAGGCCTCTAGTTTTCGATAATTAAACAAGAAAATATGTGTGCATGTCCAGACTCACGGCCTGGCACAGGGTGAAGATTTCTGATACTATCTCTGACGTGTCTCAGTGGCATGGAGTTGCAGGTGATTCCTCTTTTGAAAACATTTTCCAGCGCATGTTGGCTACTCAGAAATCAGCCTTGCAATTCAGTGCCTGGTTATAAAACTCTGACAGTGTGACAACCTTGTGAAAAAGGGCAAAATATTTCACTTCTGCTTTCATATCATGCTCACGGTTAAGTCTGGATAAAGGTTGCAACCCAGTGGGTCATGTCTGAAACTAGGAGAGGGGATTAGCTATCACCCTCATCACTGACTAGATTCTAAACTCACCAAGAGTCCACGGATATCGTGGGAATGGAAGTGACATAGGCTACCAGCATGAACAGCAAAACCACTTTCCTGAGCACACCACAACTAAATCCCAAATTGATCAAGTCCTAGCCTAATGACCTGACCTAGCCTCAGTTTTCTCATCTGTAAAATGGACACAATAGCATCTGCATCCCAAGGGGATGGTGTGGATTTAACAGGTGGTGTCTGCAATGTGCTTAATACAGAACCATGCACATAACGGCACTCAACACATGGCGGTTCCCTTCTCCAACCCGGTGCAGGGACTCACACCCTTCCATAGCCCTGAGGCCTGGGGTGCTTAGCAGTCTTTTTAGCCTTAGCAGATTGGATATTCTTCATTGTCATCTGTTATGGGTTGAATTTGTCCCCCTGAGAAGTCCCAACCCCAGTACTTCAGAATACGATCTTATACGGAAATAGGGCTTTTACAGAGGGAATCAAGCTGAAATGAGGTCACTAGGGCGGGCTCTAATCCAATCTTGCTGGTATTCTTATAAAAAGGGGAAATCAGAACGCACAAGACGACCGGAAGACACACGGGAATGCCACGTCAGGACAGGAGTGGAGTGCTGCCTCTACAAGCCGAGGGATGACGGAGATTGCTGGCGCACCACCAGAAGCTAGGAGGAGGCAAGGACAGATTCCCCAGCAGGTTTCAGAGGGAGCATGGCCCTGCCGAAAGCTTGGTTTCAGACGTCTGGCTTCCAGAACTGTGAGCGAATAAATTTCCGCTGTTATGAGCCATCTAGTTTGTGCTAATTTGTTAGGGCAGACCTAGGAAACGATTACACCATCCATCTTACAGCGGAGCCTTGGTTATGCGTAGAAGAGAAATGAAGGTTTTAGAATCAGGTAAAAGCAGGGGTGTGGAAACCCAGCAGAGGGTTCCTCTGGGGTGAACTGAGCAACCAAACCAAAAGGAGGAGGTCATTCGGCTTTGAGACAAACTGAGCACACACTCCTTTACACGCGAACCATTGTTTTTCACACTACCGAGGACCCTTCAAAACATGAGTTTGAATTGCATGGGTCCACTCATATGCAGATTTTTTTCAGTAAATACTAGCAATGTATTTTCTCTTCCTTATGATTTTTAAATAACATTTCCCCCCTAGCTTATTTTATGGTAGGAATACAATATATAATACATATAACATACTAGATATGTGTCCATCAATGCTTTATGTTATCAGTAAGACTTCTGGTCAACAGTAGGCTATTAGTGGTTAGGTTTTGGGGGCGTCAAAATTTATGCTAGTTTTTGACCAGGAATCAAACCCCTTGATGCTTTATGTTATCAGTACGGCTTCTGGTCAACAGTAGGCTATTAGTGGTTATGTTTTGGGGGCGTCAAAAGTTATGCTAGTTTTTGACCAGGAATCAAACCCCTAACCCTTCGGTGTGTGGGCTGATGCTCCAACCACTAAGCCACACCAACCAGGACTTAGCTTCCATTTTTAACAAAAATTCATGGAACTGGCAATAGTTAAGTTCACAACAACAACTGACTCTACTGGTCCAGTAACACATGATAGATTCAAGGATTTCCTCCGCGTAACAGATAATGAGCAGTATAATGAATAACCATAGGTTTTCAATACCCTGAATTTTCGCAAGCTTTGTAAATTTCTCCAACTAATTATTTTTCTGCTCCACACATATTATTTTTCCCCCATCATCATTTGTAACACATCTTAGCAGATTCCACTTCAGGTTGTACTGAATTCATTTTCTCAACTTTTTGGAAAGTAGTCTCACTTTTAGTTGTTCTGTACAGACTATTCATAGAGGCTAGTTCTTTAGCCACTTCAGACTTGGCATCGACTTCTCAGATTAACAATTGAGTATTATCTGTAACATCTAGCAACTCATTATGGGCCAAAGAAAACTGCTCAAAATCATTTGTTTTTTTAATTGACTACTAATGTTGCTCCCAAAGTCCTCAAATCTTCAAGTAATTTAAGAAAATCTAATAGACTTAAACATGTTCACTTTCTCTGGACATATTTCCTTGGCTGCTATAATCAAATATCATCTCATTAACTTGCCATTAATAAATGGCAATTCCTGCTTGGCTAACGATGGGCCACTCAAAAATGAGCCGCTTTGGTTGCAGCCTCCTTTTCGTATTTTACTTTTGTGCAGAAATTCTGTTGTCATGAGATATGCCATTTTAAATTCTGTGATTTTTCTGATTGTTGCTTTTCTGTGACTTTGGGAATATTGTGATGCGTGCTTAGTCTAGTGGTGTCGATGTATATGTATTGTTTTAGTGTAGCTATAGAATCACTACATGCTTTGCCATCAGGTTCAATATCAAAATAATCCACACTTCACTGTGTCTAAAAATGTGACATTCCGAGTCCATTTTTCCCTTTTTGTTTTGACATGACAGGTATGCACATATTATAAACATATAAAGTAAAAAAAACACACCGATGAATGCCACCACATAGTGATAGTGTTGACTCTCAAAATACTGTCCAGTTGTAACTACCACTGCACCTGCAACTTGTGGTGCACCGTTGCAATGCAATTCTGATGCTACCTGGAGTTAGGTCAGATTTCACAGATTAAGGGCACAATTCTCCACAAAACGTCTTTCACATCAGACACCAGTCTCAATCTCTGGGGTTCCCAAGATATCTACCTTTAACCAATTGGCTACAAATCTGGGGGTTCCCATTACTCCCTGAGGTTCAATAATTCTCTAGAATGACTCACAAAACTCAGGAAAGTACTATACTTACGGTTACAGTCTTTTAATAAAAAATACAAATCAGGATTAGCCCAATGAAGAGGAGCAAGAGAGAAATCGGGAGGGTGGCAAACATGAAGCTTTCCCCGTCCTCAGCTGTGCCACTCTCGCAGCACATTGATGCGTTTCAACAACCAGGGAAGCTCACCCACGGTCTGTGTTTAGAGTTTTTATGGGAGTTTCATTATGCAGACATGATTCATTGACTCAATGAGTAAGAGGATGAAGTCAATCTCCAGCTCTCCTCCCTCCTCTCCCTGCCCCAGAGATCATGCTGATATCCGCCCCAAATGGTTCTAATCACGTGATTGGTCTTCCTGGTGTGGCCTGTCCCCATCTGCCTCATCTCATCAGCATAAACTGTCCGGCATATGTTCACGGTAAGTCACCTTATTAGCATAAACCATCAGTATCCACCAAGCCTAACAGAGATACTCCTGTCACTTGGGAAACTCTGAATTTAGAAGATACCTCCCAGGAACTAGGAACAAAGGCCAACCCAGTTCTTTATATACAACAGCCACCGGGCAGCACTGTAGATCAAAGAGGGTGCCACATACCATCTGTTTCAACTACTCATCTGTGCCCTTGTAGCATGCATGGGAGCAGCCATTGCTCAGACATAAACAGATGAGTGGGTGTCAATAAAACTTTATTTATGGACACTGAAACTTGAATTTCATATAAGTTTCACATGTCATAAATCTTCTTCTTTTGTGTTTTCCAACCATTTTTTCCCCCCAAATGTAAAAATCATCTTTAGTTCACAAGCTACAAAAGCAGGAAGCAGGCCAGATTTGGCCCACGGGCTCTAATTTGCTGACTCATCTCTCATCCAGATCGAGGGCTGGCAAACTACAGCCTGTGACTGTTTTAATAAAGTTTTACTGACACAGTCATGCTCGTTCATTAGCGTACTGCCTATGACTGCTTTGGGGCTGCAACAACAAAGCTGAGTAGTTGCAACAGAGACTGCATGGCTTGCAGAGCCTAAAATCTGTACAAGGTGGCCACTTTGAGAGAAATTTGCTGACCCTTTGCTAGATCAATGAAGGGGAGGAGTCCAGGTATATTGGCTTTATTAGTTCCTCTAACCCTGTGAACACAAGTAGGTAGGAGATATTATCATTACTTTACAAATGGGAACCCAAAGCTTAGAGAGATGAAGGAAGTTGTCCAAGGTCCCACAGCTTATAAATAAATGTTGACTTTGG
>NW_006288434.1:2704105-2710229 GCF_000327345.1 Myotis davidii
TGCCAGTTGACCCTGTGATCCCACTTCGAGGAATATATTCTAAGAAACCCGAAGCACCAATCAGAAAGAATGTATGCACCCCTATGTTCATAGCAGCAAAATTTACAATAGCTAAAATCTGAAAACAGCCCAAGTGCCCATCTGTAGATAAGTGGATTAAAAAACTGTGGTGCCCTAGCCGGTTTGGCTCAGTGGATACTGCGTTGGCCTGCCAACTGAAGGACCCCAGGTTCAATTCCAGTCAAGGGCACATGCCAAGGTTGTGGGCTCGGTCCCCAGTGGGGGGCGTCCAGGAGGCAGCTGATCAATGATTCTCTTTCATCATTGATGTTTCTCTCTCTCTCTCCTCCCTTCCTCTCTGAAATCAATAAAAATATATTAACAAAAATAAAATAAAATAAAAATTACCCAGTTTTAGTGTGCCACCTGTTTCCAGTCAGGCCCTGTGTGTCAAATCAGAGATCTATTTGTAAGAAAGTTAATTGGCAACATTATTTGTGACAAAAACTCAAAACAGCCTAAATAACCAAAATAAAAGACTGGTTAAGCAAATTATGATGTCTTCATATAGAATATAAAATTATATTAATAATAATATTGTAAAAGAATATTACTGAAATGGTAAAAATAGTCAGTGTATTCCTAAGTAAAAACCCCATAAAATTATATGTATAATAATGTCCCATTTTTGCAAAACAAAATTTAATAGGAAAGATTAAAACCATATGTCATGTTATATTTTAATAGAACTATATCAATATGTGCTTATATATTTTATATATAAAATGTGTGTATTTTGTGTATATATGTCATAATATATATCATGTATGCTATGTAATACAATCATACATTTATATGCTATATACACTGTATTTACATAGATTTATATATAATGCCACTTTTCTAGACAATGATTTACATATCTAGTTGTATGTTTATATCAAACATGTTTTACATAATATATAAAACATGCATGTTATAGAGAGCATGTTATGTATATGCATGTGTATCTCTTTTCCAGGTTATTCAGCCCTTTAGGCTTAAAATGACAATGGTTGTATCCCCTATACCAAGTTTGTGGAAAGTACAATATCCTGCCCCAGACGTATCCAGATTCCCAGGGCTCACTGCTGCCTCCAGGCTCATTCCCAGCCCACGGAGGCTCCGTTTTCTACGTCACTGCCCCAGCTCAGACGTGGGAGTTAGCCACTTCCCCGAATTTCTCCAAAACCAGCTGCACAAGGCAAACGTGTGTGTGGCAGACTTTTCCTTAGTGTTCGGAGCACCACCTTCCCTGCAGTGAGCATCTCCCACGATCCTAGGCTCTGACCACCGTGGGGGCAGGCTTGGACCTGGCCGTGGGTGGGCGTGGCCATCGTGGCGTGGGCGTGGCCTTAGCCAAGGACTTGGCCATAGAGCTGGAGCCAGGGCAGGGCAGGTCCGCTCTCTAGGTTCTTCCCTCTGCAATCCCCTCCTCCCCACCCGCTCTGTACCTCGTGCTCTCCTCCCCAAGATTACAAACCATGACTCCCTGATGACTCTGACAGAATTCAGCCCGGGGCAGCAGAGACCAACACGGAGAAACGGAATCGTGAGTCCCTCCCGCCTCGCCAGTCTCTGAGAGAAAGTCCTGCGCTTGCAGGCACAGCCCATCCCTTGCTTCCCAAGTAAAGTAGCAAATCCCAGCTCTCTCCCACTTACTGGCTTGTGGTCTGGGGCACGGTTCTTCAGTGCCTCCGTTTCCTTAGATATGAAACAAAGATGCGCTGACATGTCATAGGGTTGCTGAGAATTAAATGAGCGAAATGCAGAGCGGTATCTTTGAACGTGGCGATAGGCAAAAGTTCTTAGAGCTAATCATGTATGAAGTGCGTGGAATAACGTTTGGCAAAAAGTAAATACTATTGAATGGTAGCTATTTTATTTTTTCTCTGCAAATATGAATTTTGCCTCACCTCAGCCCTCCCATGAACATGCAGGAGCCGTTACAGGCAGTTTGATTTTCAATTACGTATTTCCATCTATAGCTATATCTAAAATACTGGAAAAGAAATTTCAATAAGTTGGAAGCGAGATGATGGTATTTATTTTGTTCCTTTTATTTTCCTTGTGCCTTTTCAAGTTCTGTACATTGAGCATTTGTTATTATTTTGCAACTACGGAAAAATGCAAACTTTTTTCAAAAGAAAGGCAAGCAAAGCCTCCTGGTCTGTAATGGTGTGGGTTAGAAATCTTCCCCCCGGGTACGTGGATCAAACCCTCAAGTCCAGGCACGGCTCCTTGGTTTTTGGGGAAACGGGTGGACTTGAAAATGAATGATGCCCGCTGTTGGCATCTCAGGAGAAATCTGTGATTATTTACTGCTCTCTAGACTTGCCACTTCAGCACCTTAAAAAGAAACCAAACAAGGAAAGATTAAAATGCAACACGCGATGTGTTCCTACAAACCAAACTGTTCTGAAAACTTCCCCTTTGACTCCTAGATTGTAAGAGGCTAAACCTGCTTCCTGCCCCTAATTGCTCTATTAATTTAGTCTGCTCAAAGTTTCCCCAGCGTGTAAGTCATGAGTCTCCGGGGCTGGTTCTGGCTGGGTTGGTCTCGTCCACAGAGTTGCATGGAGCTGCTTTTCACGTTCCCCTGAGTTCTATGTTGCTGGCTTTTCCCTTCCAAGACGGGTTCCCTGACCCAAGAAAAAGAGCTCTGGTGTTCGTGTGAAGTCGCACACTAAGTGAAAGGATCTGGACTTGTTTTCGTTTTCTCCAGGAGAGACACGGGCTACACATTTGTCCTCATTTTCCTGTTTTGGTCCCTGGTCATTTCGCTTACGGACACTCAGTAGCTTTACGTTCATCCAGCGTAAATCGGCTCTTTGCATAAAAACAGGACCCAAGCAAGTTAGTTCTGTTGAGTACGATTCCCTCCACATTCTGTGTGGAGTAGGGTTCGGTATCTGAAAGAGGAGCCGCACAGCAAATGAGAGAAAAAGACACGAGATAATTTTGCAATATTGGGGGACCAGGCGGCCAAGTCCCAAAGGACTTCCTCCCTGTGCTCAGGCCGCTCCAATCTTTTATTGATCTGGAGTAGCCCTTAGGGTAAGGAAGTTTCAATGACACACAGATCAGCAAACAATTTCCAGGAATAGACAGAGTGTCTGATTAGCTCATCAGAAGATGGTTTCCAGGAATGGGCAGAGTATTTGATCAACAATAATCAACAAGGATCTACATAAGTATCTAAGGAATTAAGGGAACTAAGGTGGGGATGCTTCAACTATTATTCTCTAAATTAACTGAGTGGATCCTGGATTAACTGGGTGGTGCACAGCCCTGACCTTTGCCAGGACTTTCAAGCCCTGACCTTTAGTAGGACTTTCAAGGGCTACCAGCTTCTGGGGGGTCTCTGTCTAAACTCAGCTAGTGAAGACAATGAATGGACTCCTGCAAGTTCACTTTCATTTGTCTGTAAAGTGGGGGTAAAAGCATATATATTGGTCCTAGGGCTGCTGTAACAAATGATCACACACTTGGGTTAGAAGGAAAGGGATGTATTCTCTCCATAAGCCTAGAGGCCAGAAGTACAGGCCTGAGGTGGCAGGAGGCCGACTTCCTCCAAAGGCTCCAGGGAGAACCCTCCGGCTCCGGCCTTCCTGGGTTTGTGGCGACATCACCACATGACCTTCTTCACTGTGTCTTTCCTCCGTTCCCTTCTAAAGACATGCTTCAATGTAGGGCCTACTCTAAATCCAGGACGATCTTATCCCAAGATCCCTAATTACATCTGGAAGACACTATTTCCAGATAAGGCCATACTCAAAGGTACCTGGAGTAATGATTGGGTCATATCATGTTCGATGTCATGAGCTGAAGTGCAAGACCCCGCTTTTACTAAACCACTGATAAACTCATGCACACACACACACGCACCCTTGAGTGAGAGGTTTTTAAAAAATACATAACTTTTTTTCCTTTATTTCAGAGAGGAAGGGAGAGGGAGAGAGAGAGGAACATCAACGATGGGAGAGAATCATTCATCGGCTGCCTCCTACACAACCCCCACCAGGGATTGAACTTGCAATCCAGGCATGTGCTTTGATTGGGAGTCGAATCATGACCTCCTGGTTCATAGGTCGACACTCAACCACTGAGCCACGCCAGCCAGGCTCACAGATATATTTTTTTAAGGATATTTTTTCCATTGCTTTGTAGAGAGAGTGGAAGGGAGGGATGGAGGGGGAAGGAGAGAGAGAGAGACATTGATGTGAGAAAGACACACAGATTGGTTGCCTCCTGTATGGGCGCTGACCAGGCCCTGGGATTGAACCTGCAATGGAGGTACATGCCTTTGACCAGGAATCGAACCCCTGACCCTTTGGTGTGCAGGCTGATGCTCTAACCACTGAGCACACTGGCCAGGGCTTAGCTTCCATTTTTGACACAAAAACCACCCCACAACCTACCTGCACAGAAATTCTTCCCATATACCAGGCCTCCCTTGCATATTCAAGTTTAATTTTAAAACACCAAATTTTAAAATGATTATTCATAAGGAAAGGCTCTTTTTAAACTATTAAATTCGAAGACAAATCACCCGCACCCCTCCCCCATGCCTAGTTTTTGTCTGAATATTGAGTAGGGGAATGTGGTGATGGTTTAGTTTTCTAGTTACTCCGATTCCCAGTTTCCCCATCTATAACATGAGGATATAACAGTACTTGCTTTGGAGAAGTGAGGTGAGGATGAGTACATTAGTGTGTAAAGTCCTTCACACAGGACTTGGCACATGACCCACAGGAAAACGTTACCTATTCTTATTTGTTCCCTCTGAGAGCTCTCCCAGCCGCAGCGAATCACTCACGGCTTCTGATTGCTCCCTCCAGGCAAGGAGGAAGGCAAAGATTCGCAAGACAAGCCCCCAAATGGGTTTTCAACCTGGAGGGAGAGAGAGGGGGGCATAGAGGAGGGATGATCCTAAGAAGCTAGGAAGGGGGCAGGGGAAGGACAAGCCGAGAGGGAAATGAACCAGCTTCAGGGTCACGAATTCAGAATCAGCAGCGTGGTCACGTTGCCAGGGCTGGCAGCCCTGAGTACCCTGACGCAGTTCTTCCGTCAGCTTGTCATCCGCGGCCCATTTTATCGCTGTGCTGGTGTGGGGCCTGCCACTGCTGCATTGCCTTGATGATTTCAACATGTGTGTGCCAGACAGGGCCCAGCAGGGAAGGAGAACCACTGTAAGTTATGGGATAAGGAATTCGCTATAGGTGTGCCTCGCCGGCACGGCCCAGGGTGAACCCGAGGGGGGTGATGAAAGGCTTAGAAAAGACAGGCAAGAGAACGAAAGCTGGGTCTCTGATGGAGAGAGACAGCGCCCACGCCCACAAGCCGTGTCTTTATTTTAGAGCAGATGCCACGAGGCAAAGTAAGGGCGTGATCAAGTTGTTTACAACATTCTCATTGGTTTCAATCCCACTCCACTACATGCACCTGAACTGTACCACTCAGGCACGTGGGGCCACGTGTTCGGATCACAGGCTCAAGCTTACAACTACAGCTGTTGGCTATCATTGTGCTGGGAGGGCTCTGCCATCCAAGCTGGGACTTGCACGTGGCAATGAGAGGACTGTGCCCTCTAATAGTCCAAGGCTTGAACCTGTCCAAACACCCTGGCCGCGCCCCACATGTGGGAAATGGACCTTATATGCTCCTGGGAAGAGCTGGGGAGGTCAAGGTCTGGAAAGGAGAGTTGAAGGATCGGAGTCAAGTCACCACCAGCCCTGACTTGCAGGGAAATCTGGATGACCAGACACCACCAGCTGCTGGAGCAAGATCGGAGGAGGCTGGGGTAGAAGCCGAGGGAGGATGGTTGGCTCCTCATGACAGCGCCTCTGAGCTGCACAGCACAGCATCTGTTGGCAGCGCCCGGGCTGCTGTGGCTGGCAGAGCAGGCAGACAGGAAGAATGAGGGCAAACCGGAGCTTGCTGGCACGTCTGAGTCTGTCTCGCCGCCTCTTACCAACAACAACCTTTAAGACTGTGGTGCCTGGTTCGTTTCTGCTTCCTGAATCTCACACAGCTTCACTTTGGGCCCACGCAACCCAGAATCATACAGAGAAAGGAATTCTGG
>NW_006288434.1:2710275-2731182 GCF_000327345.1 Myotis davidii
CTTCCCTGTGGATTTCAGCAAACTGGATACATGACTGGCCACTAATATCTACTTCTTGGAACAAAGAATACAAAACATTAAGAGGGAAACATTATAGGACCTGGGCAAATGGCAGAACCAACATATTAGAACAGAGCTCACCATGAGACTCCCACAAACACAGGTACAGAATACAGGTTAGAGGTGATTCTGCAACAATGGGGAAAGGACAGTCTTTTAAAATAAGCGATGCTGGGCCAATTGGATGTCCAAATGGCATAGACATGCATCTTGATCCCCTGTGTCACAACATATGTAAACATCAACGCCAAGATGTAGGTCTACGTGTGAAAGGTAAAACACGAACTCTTCTAGAAGATCAAATGGGAGACCATCTCCATGATTTTGAAGTCAGCGAGAGCAGGAACGCTGGGAGATGTGCTACAGCGGTTCTCTTGCCTATAATTCCATCCTCATTTTTGCTTCTGGCTCTGATCACATCGCTCTGCAGCTCAAAAGCCTGTGCTGACTCATCCTCTCCACTGACTGAGGTTAAAATGCCCTCACCTGTCACTCAAGGCCCAACTTGTTCTCCTGGTTTATGTCCTACCCCACTTCTGCAATTTTCTACAGATTCTGCTCTTTCCCACCTCGTGGTTTTGTGCATCCTCTAACCTCCCCACCATCATGCCCCATTAAATTATGTAACAGCATTCTAGCCCATTCCTAATGTCATTTCCTATATTCTCCTCTGATCCCCTTAACCAAAAAAAAAAACCTCTCATGCGCTCCACAAAGAGCTCCTCTTACTTGATTTAGACAGGATGTCTTGGGCTGGAATCCTAGCTTTGCCTGGGCAAGTGAGATCATCCTGAACTCAAAGCCTCATTTTCCTGCCCGGTCAAAAGGAGATAATGATAGTACCTACTTCACAGGCATGTTGGAAGGACAGGTCGAGATAAGAACCTACGGTGCTAGTGCACGCCCTCTACAGATGGCAGTTATCATATTGTCTGGTTTATCTTTGCACCCCCTCACCCAGGTACTGACTTAATAAATTCTTGTGCAATGAATGAACAAACCAAACCAAGCAGCAAGGTAACAAGGTGACCAGTGTCAGGGCCCTGGGCAGGGTCAGCTTAGGGCCTGGGTATGAGCAGATGAGGAGTTTCCACAGTTCTATCAGGTCAGGAGAAATAAAGGCTAAGAGTCCAGTCCAGTTGGGCTGGAACACAACCCCAGGGTGTAGGCCACAGCGTTACCTGCGCCTCATGGATTGAAAGCAATTTGGGAATGATGTCCCCCAAAAGCCTTTACTTGAAGGGCTCTCATCTCTGTACTTGGGGACGTAGCTGTCAGAACACAGAGAGGTGAAAAGAGGCAGGAGGCCTCAGGTCAGATGCATTTCCTTTAAAAATAATTTTTTTTAATGTATTTCAGAGAGGAAGGGAGAGGGAGAGGGAAAGGGAGAATAGAAACATCAATGATGAGAGAGAATCATTAGGCTGCCTCTTGCATGCCCCGTCCTGGGGATGGAGCCCACAATCCAGGCAAGGGTCCTGACTGGGAATCGGACCTCCTGGTTCATAAGTCAATGCTTAACCACTGAGCCACACGCACCAGGCAGGGCAGGTGCATTTTCATCTGAGCCCTGTGGGTGGAAAATATTCACTTCATCTCTGGTGCTGCTGGAGGAGTGAAAACTCTGGAGACCCCCTTTGGCAGTTCTTATTAAATATGAGCATGCACATACTCTATAGCCCAGCAGCTCCATGTCTAGGTGTCCACCCTAGGACACACTCACACAAGGAGACTCCATCACGGAGATGCATTGCTGCATTGTTTGTAAGATCAAGAAATAAAAAACAACCTGAGTACCTATTGACAATTGGATATAATTGCCAATTGTGTCCATGGTGAATACAAAAAATGTGCTGCATTTAAAGGTTAAAATACAGCCCTAGCTGGTTTGGCTCAGTAGATAGAGCGGCGTTGGCCTGTGGACTGAAGGGTCCCAGGTTTGAATCCAGTCAAGGGTACATGCCCAGGTTTTGGGCTCAATCCCTGGTAGGGGGCATGCAGGAGGCAGCCAATCAATGATTCTCTCTCATCATTGATGTTTCTATCTCTTTCTCCCTCTCCCTTCCTCTCTGAAATCAATAAAAATATATATGTATATTTTTTAAAGGTTTAAATACAAAATAGCAAATGCAAAGGCATGAGCTAGATTTTTATATATCATATGGATAGCTTTCAAAAGTATAATTTTGAGTGAAGAAAACAAGTTGTGGGATGGTGCATTCAGAATGATACCATCGTATATAATAATGAGATAATATGCAAATTGACCATCACACCCTCGCACAAGATGGCCGCCTCCATGTGGGCACAAGATGGCTGGCAGGGGAGGGCAGTTGTGGGTGATCAGGCCTGCAGAGGAGGGCAGTTAGACATCAATCCGGCTGGCAGGGGAGCAGTTAGGCATCAATCAGGCTGGCAGGCAGAAGTGGTTAGGGGCAATCAGGCAGGCAGGCAGGGGAGTGGTTGGGAGCCAGCAGTCCTGGATTGTAAGAGGGATGTCTGACTGCCTGAGGGTTCCCAGATTGGAGAGGGTGAAGGCTGGGCTGAGGGACACCCCCCAGTGCATGAATTTTGTGCACCAGGTCTCTAGTTTAAAGATATAAAAGTCATACTATATATTGTTCAGGGCTACATATATGTACAAGCTTTAAACAATGGGCTGGAGGGATACATGCTAAATTGAGCATTGTAGTTACTCTTGGGAAGAGAAATTAGACCAGGAATCATGAGGACTTAAATTGTATCTGTGATTTTTTTCTCTTTTAATTAAAAAAAACCTTAAAACCTTCAAGGACAAACATTAACAACTGAATTTAGGGTGATGGTTGGGGTATAAGAACACTATGCTAAATTGCAAAGATTCTTTTATTCTCAGAAAACAAAAATATGACTACGAGTCTGATTTGAGGTATATGTGTTGTGTTGTATTGTGTTGAGCAGGAAGGCACTGGTGAATAACCTTGATCACGATCCTTCAGGAATATCTATTTGCAGGTGACAGAAATTAATATTACCGTGGCATTTAAATGTGAACAACTTGCTGAGGTTCTTAAACACCTTTCAACCTTTTTGACGCTCTGATGACAGCCATGACCTCTTGCCTCTAGGAGGGAATGTTCATATATACAGTTGGGCACATAATTCCAGGGGTAGCCCTCGGGTTAAGTCTGCACTACTGTTGGGAACCCAGAGGTTGGCTTTTTATGACCCTCAGAACAGCTGTTAATGCAAGGGAAAGACCAGGGAGACTAGTTAAAATGTAATATGTAAATACAATGCTCTCTTTGCAGAATGACAGCTTAGAGTGTGTGTGTGTGTGTGTGTGTGTGTGTGTGTAAAGCAGCTAATCCTTTTATGAGATAAATAGGCACTGCTTTTCAAGAGCTTTCAGTTTGCACCCTGAAGTGTAAGTCAGTAAGGCAGACCGTTCTGGGAAACTTGAGACGCAGGAAGCCCAGTTCTACCAGTGTCAACGCCAGCACACCCGCCCTCGGAATCAGCTTCTCTCAGCCCGGGGCAAGACATTGAGAGAAACCCGCCTGGTCCTGCAGAGGGACTGCAAAGTCTGCTCTGGCCACATGGACCTGTGCTGTCCAGCTAGCTGGTGGCCAGCCTCTGTCGCCCCTTGCTGGAAGGCCTTGGGGTTTCAGCCAGCATCCCTGAGGGGACAGTTTCCCATTCAGGGCCTGTGCTGCCTTTTTTTTGGTCCCCAACCTCAGGCTGGGACTAAGATGGCTTTTTAAACTAAATATTTTGTTGTTGTTGTTGTTGGTACACAACATAGGATATTCTTTCCATTGATTTTCAGAGAGAGTGGAAGGAAGGGCGGGATGGAGAGAGAAAGAGAGAGATAGAAAAAGAGATAGAGATAGAGATAGAAATAGAGATAAAGAGAGTGGCTGCCTCCTGCACACGACCTGATCAGAGCCGGGGATCGACCTACAACCAAGGTACATGCCCTTGGCTGGGAATGGAACCCACAACCCTTCAGTGCACAGGCCAACACTCCAACCATTGAGCCACCAACCAAGACACTAAATCTGTTTTTTTGTTATTACAGATATCTCCCATTTCCTCCCCTTCCCTCCCCACTCCTTCCAGCCCCTAACACCCAACCCAGGTCTTCACTGTCCTATTGCATGTTCCATGGACTATGCATATACTATATAATAAAAGGGCAATATGCAAATTGACCCTAACAGTGGAACGACCAGAACAACCACTTGACCAGTCACTATGAGGCGCACTGATCACCTCTCAGTCCCTTTCCTCACTGGCAGGCTCTGATCGCCTGATGGCAAAAGGGGGGCCGGGGGTGGGTGGTGGCAGGGGGCAGGGCCGACTGTGGGCAACCAGGGAGGATGGCCCTGATCGCAGGCCAGGCCTAGGGACCGTACCTGTACACGAATTTCATGTGCCAGGCCTCCAGTAAGTATATAAGTTCTTTGGTTTCTCTCTTCTCATCCCCCCAACCTCACATCGAGGTATATGAATCTGTTCCATGCTAAATATCTAAATATCCTTTTAAACAATCATTTTGGTATTTGAAATTTTTGAATTGGACTTCTAGCAAAGGAAGGAAAATAGAGCGAATATAATGAAAAGAATAATAATGCAGATTTTAGGTCTGCCGCATCTTTCCCAGTTGATGCAAAGGCCTGCTGAGTGGGGGTGATGAGCTGCCAGCACCCCAGGTGCAGAACTCCTTGTCAGCATTCCCCCTGGCAGCGCTGTGGCCAAACCCCTAGAGAAGGCATTAGGCATTTACAGGCAAATTCATCTCCTCCCAATACCCACATCGGATGGTGCCTTAAATATTTTATAAGATCACTTGCTGACAGAGACAGCTGGCATAATGATCAGGCCCAGAGTGTTCTGGAGCCATGAAAAACCTCTCAAGATACACATATATATATACGCAGAGTGGGGCAAACAAAGGCTTCCCATGGTTAGTATAGAAAAGAATATAGCAATTAATAAATACTGATACGAGTGTAAACTGTGTCTCCCACACTCGTTGGCCAAGGTGAACTGGTTTTGGGTGGGGTGAATAAAGGCTGAGGTAGCTCTACTTTGAAACCCAGACAAGGAAAATGACAAGGAGTAAGGGGGCGGGGCTCATGCAGAGCCCCCACTCTGCTTATGTGGAAACAAGAATGAGCCTCAACTCTCCTTAAACCTCCCACCTGGGCAGATGGGGCAGGTCTGCAAGAATTCCTTGCCTGTGGACAAGCTGTGGTTCCCTGGGCCTCCCCTGGAACCTCCTGCAGGTTCTTGTTTAGAGACCCGACTGGGAAATGCACACAGCCCTCTGGTGCCAGCTCTCTGGGGAAAACATTCATTCCCAAGAACACGCACTTGGCAGTGTTAAGGTCCAGGCGGCAGCTGTATGCTGTGAACCTCTACCCCAGAAGGGATACCCTGGGCACCCCTGCCGCCCATGGTGCCTTCTTTTTGCTTATAAGCTCCGTTCTGCTAACTTGGATGCTAAGGCAGATGTCATAGACTCCTGGAGGGCAGTGGTTCTCAAACGTTGGCTTCAGAGTTACCTGGAGGGCTCATTGAAACAGAAACCATCTGGCCCCATCCCTAGGGTTTCTGAGTCAGTTGGTGAGTTCCCAGGTAATGCTGAGGCTGCTGCTCCTCGGACCAGGCTTTGAGAATCACTGGTCTGTGCTTTGCAGCTCAGATGCCCCTAATTCCTCAACCTGGATCCAATCCCTGAATGAAGCCCTAAACACGCAGCCCTCCTCTACATGGATGGTAGGGATGTAGTTAGCCAGACAGAGTCCAAAGTCACTTATAAACTACCCCTTTCATTTTACATTCAGCAGAGCGCTCCATTCTAGAGACCACAAAGGGACAGTCAGACATGTACTATGTGGTGAGGCCTGTAATGGTTGCATCTGTTCTGAACAAGCATAGACTGTTTTTTCTTGTCATTATTCCCCAAAACAATACCGTTTAACAACTACTTATATAACATTTACATTGTGTTCGGTATTATAAGGAATCTAGAGATGATTTAAAGTATACGGGAGGATGTGCATAGGTTATATGCAAATGCCAAGTCATTTCATATAAGGGACTTGAGCATGCTTCGATTTAGTAACTGAGAGGGGCCCAGCACCAATCCACCTTGGCTACTGAGCGATGATGTCCTTCACTTCTGTGGTATTCTTTCACTAAACCCATAACTTCAGTATCACCCTTATAAGGAAAACATGAGACAAACCCAAATTGAGGGACGTTCTACAAAATACCTGGCCAGGACTCGTCAAAGCTCTCAGGGTCGTGAAAAGACAAGGAAACACTAAGAAACTCTCACAGAGCGGAGGGGGCTGGAACACGGTGACTAAATGTAATGTGATGTCTTAGATAAGCTCCTGGAGCAGGAAAGGGATATTGGTGGAAATCCAAGTGAAGTACAGAGTTAAGTCAATAATCAGAGACAGAAACGAAATGCCAGGCAGTTCTCAGGCAGCCAGCTTGGCTCCGCGCTGCCATTAGTCACTTGAGAGCCACGTCGATAGAGCGGAAGTTCTCAAACTTGGGTGTGTGGCAGAATCACCCAGGGAGTTAGCTCTGTCGATCCCACCATAAAAGTTCTGATGCAGTAAATTCGTGGAATTTGGGGATATGTGTATTTTATTAAAACAAGGGCCACTTATTTATTCGTTTATTTATTGCCCTTGAAGTATACTTCAATAACATCCTTTAAAAAAAACACACACAATATTTTTATTGATTTCAGAGAAGAAGGGAGAGGGAGAGAGAGATAGAAACATCAATGATGAGAGGGAATCATTGCTCGGCCGCCTCCTGTAGGCCACATACTGGGGATTGAGCCCATAACCTGGACATGTGCCCTGAATGGGAATCGAACCATGACCTCTTGGTTCCTAGGTCAACGCTCAATCACTGAGCCACACCGGCTGAGCATCAGTGACATCTTTGAGATTCTTTGCTATCTTTGTCCTTTACCACCACACAACTGCAGCCAACCAATCCACTCCGCAGCGTTTCCCCTCACTGCCGTCTTTACCGAGGCCTGCCCATCTCCCCCGTTCCTTGTTGTTGTGAAACGTAAATCGGTTGGTTTGTTGTTCAGCACAAAGGGCTTCCACCAACTTGACATACATAGACTCGTGACAGTTGGATGCAGGCACACAAAGATGGGCGTGGTGCCAGGACACTGGCGGCCTCGCAAATGCCCCTGCCTGGCCACGTGAGAGAGGGACGCGCTCAGCACCTCGTGTGTGGCAGTGGGTTACACGTGGAGCCAAGTCTTGGATGTGCCCGAGCGTCTGCCTCCGTCCATCTAGTTGGTGTCGGGGAGAGAAGGAATATGCATTTTTAATAAGCACCTCACGGGCTTCTGAAATGCTACATTTTGTACACACCACACGGGAAACCAAAATCTGATATTCTCCTCGTAATTACTACGTCCATCAATAAAATGTGTGTTCCATTGGAGCACAGATCTTCTGAAGATGAAAAGATCATGAACTTCCATTCATTATGTAACATCTCCGGCCTATTGGGGCATTCAGTGAGTTTTCCAATAGAATTCTTTCCACCATTTGACATGTGATATGTGTGAAATGAACAAATACTGAAAATAAGGAATTAATAGGACACCTCCTGATCCTAACATCATCCCTTCTGATCATCCCAACCTGGTATAACCAGAAGAGTTTATTTTTACAGCACTTAAGTGGCATTTAGGTCATATTCTTTTTCAACAAAGGCACAGTGTGAACCGTGGATGTGTTTGCAGAGTAGAGCCTAAGAGGTGTGGTGTACCTCTAAATGCATCCTGTAGCCTCTCTCTTCAGCTTCTCCCCGCCCACGGTTACCTCTCCCTGGGACTGTATTTCCAAACCAATCCACAGCACCCATAACACTCATTCCTAGTTAATTCCTACTCAAGTCTGAGCTTAAAGATCATGCCTGACCAGTGTTGCTTTGTGGTTGAGTGTTGATCTATGAACCAGGGGGTCATGGTTCAATTCCCGGTCAGGGCACATGCCCAGGAAGGGGCATGCAGGAGGCAGCCGATCCATGATACTCTCATCATTGATGTTTCTAGCTCTCTCTCACTCTCCCTTCCTCTCTGAAATCAATAAAAATATTTTTTTAAAAAATAAATAATAAATTAAATTGAAATATAAAATATTTTATGTAAGATATGGGAAAATGGATTCAAATTTGATCTTGGAAAGTGAACTTTAAACTTATAACAATAAAATAACCTTTATCATTAATGTATATGTGTATATATATTTTTTTATAAATCTTTTTTTAAAAAATATATTTTATTGATGGCCGACGCCCTATCCACTGAGCCAAACCGGTTTCGGCTTTTATAAATCTTTATTGTTGAAAGTATTACATATGTCCTTTCTCCCCCCCACACCCCATTGCCCTCTCCCACTCCCTCCCACCCTAATTATACATTTTTGACAAAAGTTAGGTAGTGATTGTCAGTCTGCCCTACTTTTTTAGAATGAAAAACAGTTAGTGTTGATTTAGGGCTTGGCGGTGTTGGAGAGGGGGAGTTGTCCCCTTACCTCTCTTGCATTCCTGTGATTGGACTAAAGAAAATTGACACAAGACGTTAACAGGAGAAAAAAAAAACAATTTCATTTCATGTGCATGAAAAATCATAAAATTGATGTTTGGGAGTGACTGAAAAGCAGGCAGCTTTTATATCTTTTTATAAACAATAATTTGTGAGGCGTTGATTAGGTTTGGGTGCTCATTATTGAGGAATCCAAGCAAAGTTTGGGCTTGGGTAGTAAATTAGTAAACAAGTAGCAAGGTTTGTTTATCAGGCTCCTGGGCCCTGGATTCTCTAACGGTGGTGATAAGGATGTCTCTCTCAGCCCTCAGGTACAGGGTGGGGGTGGGCGTGGGGGACCTTTCACAGGCAGGTTTATTTCCCACATTCAGGGACACAGAGGAGGATTAAGGACACACCCATCTTACACCAGCCGTTTTTTAAGTAACTTTAATTCAAAAAATCAATATGCCAAAACAATATATTTAGGGGCAGCTTACTCTGGGCCCCAAGAGGAGTCCACTTTTTAAAAAAAAATGTCTGGTAGCCCTGACTAGTGGCTCAGTGGTTAGAGTGTCGGCCTGCATACTGAAGGGTCTCGAGTTCAAGCCCCAGTCAAGGGCATGTACCTGGGTTGCAGCGTTGATCCCCAGCCCTAATTGGGTGTGTGATTGGTTGAATCAATGTGTGTCTTTCACATGGAAATTTCTCTCTCGCTTTCTCTCTCTTTCTCTCTCTCCCTCCCTCACTTCCTCCCTTCACCCCCCCTTTCCACTTTCTCTAAAAATCAATGAGAAAAATATCCTCTGATGAGGAGTAACAACAACAAAAAACCGCCTGGTAGCACATTTGACAAATATGTTGAAGTCCTTCTTTTATTTTTTTTCAGCTGCCTCCTTTAATCTCTGATTTTCAAATGTTTCTCTTTTGAAGATCCTCTTATGCCCATTTTTCTCCTCTTTAATTGTTAACTGGTCTAAGTGTGCAAGACTTTGATGTACCAGTGATTCTAGTATTTCTCAGACATTCCTTCCATCAATTTCATGAAACCGTACCTCAGGGGTATTCATATGGTGATGTTTGTGCCCAAACTAAATCACCCAGCTTTTGTGCCCACGCTGACATTTGGATAATGAGTGTCAGCTCAAGAAGAACTGCTTACTGTTTGTGTGGCTGGAGAACTGGGTGTGAGGTAGGGAGCAGTGGGAAAACCCCTGGACATTGACCAGCTGGAGGCCTTGAGCAAGTCACTGACTTTCGGATTTCTCATCTACCTCGAGGAATCTGTTGCAAGGTTTCCATAAAAACTACACGAGTGAAAACACCTACCGTTATGCCAGAACAGGACCACCCCTCAGCACACTCTCACCTGCTTTAGATATCCTGGGTTGCCTTTGCTTGATTAATTGATTTGTGCACCGATCAGATTTTTGTCTCGTCGCCCTGTCAAATAAACACAAAACCCGATCGCAGAACTTTTGTGCTGCAGAGAGACAAGAAGGAAAACATTTCTCAGTCTTTAAGACAGGGGTCCCCAAGGATCTAGTTTCCCACTGCATAGGGAGATAAGGCAGAACAGGAATGTGAAATATTACATATGCTGAGGATGGTATCGCTGAGACTAAACACAGCTGGCACCGGCAAGGCAGGCAAAGATTTTTTATTCTGGGCCCAGGGATTCTGGAATCCAGCCTTCCTACGTGTCATAGAGAAATAAATAAATTAGACAGTGAAACAGGAGAACCGGCATGTCTCATCGCAGTCTTAAAATTGAATTTATAAATAAAAATAAGAAAACGGAGCAGCTTCCCGGGCTCGTCTGAGGAACTATTGACAAACGTAGGCCTCTACTGAGAGCCCATCCGAAATGCCATTTTTCTAGCCTATTGTTCTCTGAGATCTCTTTTGAATTCACATTTTAATGCACTTGTTTTTTGAATGTTCTATTTCCCTCCAGAACAAAGGGATTCTTTGAAAAGGATTACATGTGAAAATTAGCTGAGTGGCTTGCAGTCATTGACATGGGACATTTATATGCAGCGGCAGTCGTCTAACATGCAATAGTTACCTTATCCTACAATGCCCACTACCTCAGTGGGAGCTCGGAGACGAAAGTCACCAGGCACTTAAGCAGTGAGGGCCTAACTTTATCAAGTGGCACTGAAGAATAACAATGAGATTTGTTATCAGATGAGCATCAGAAGATCGTGAACAGAGGAAGGAACACATTTGAGATTTTAATCTTTGTGTTCCTTGTTCCAGCCACATGGTAATGTTATCACCAGAGAAATTTCCCATAGTTTCTCTGAGGTGATATTTGCAACTGTTTTCCCGATGTGGGTTAATTTCATGGAAAACTTTCCCAACGATGAATGATTGTGTCTAAAGGAGAAAAATGAGAATAGGCGGTCTTACTCCTACACATCCTCCTTGGGAACTTTTTAATCAACAGTTGAGCATGTAAGCATTAAAGAAATATGTAAAGAAACTACTGATTGGAGAAAATTTGGGAGGACCAAGACTAGATATTAACAACAGGGCAGAGAAAATCTGAGCTTCCCAATGCAGATGTCAGAAAAGATCGGCCTGTCATCTGTGACTTGCCATTTCTATTTCCCCATGCAAGAGCGTTCTTTTAGGTTAGTTTTCTTTGTATATAAGTAAACTTTTATAAGTTAGTGAGAGAAAGCTCAACAACCCAACAGAGGACATGAACAGGCAGCTCCCAGGGAAAGAATACAAACAGCTTTTAATCATGAAAAATACTTTTCTGGGCAATTATTAACTCAAAGAAGAAAAAATAAAGGAAGTTGTACAAGAAATGCAATCTTAGTTCACACATTGGCTCCGCAACAAATAACATTGATGTAGAAATAACAACCTAAACGCTGAACCAAACGTAACTGTAAGTAGCTTATTGAACAAGATGCATTTGGAAGGTTTCAGCTGATGACCTCTCTGTTATGGCATCTCCCTTTAGCTGCTAAAGTTTAGCAGCTCCGTGGATGAACTAGCAGACAGTACCTGTAACTTTTTAAAGGACTTTTAGGTTATTAATGAGTTGCCTGAACTCTTTTCAGGTTATCCATAGTCCAGTGTAGTCTGATTCCCAATTTATACTTCTCCTCTCCCACAGCTTGGGCCTGGCCCAGGCTTGAAGTTTGCAGCGGGCAAGAAGTACAGGTAGGGCTGCCAAATAAAACACGGGACGCCCAGCTAAATGTGAATTCCAGCAAGCAGCAAATACTTTTAGGAGAACTATGCCCCAGATATTGCATAGGATGTACTTATGCTTTGAAAAAGCATTCATTGTGTGTCTAAAATTCAAATTTCACTGGGCTCCTGTAATTTTATTTGCTAAACCTGGCAGCCCTGGGTGGAGTGTCAGCATCACCTTATTCCACCTTGCTCACTGTGCTGCCTCTGGCTCCTCCAGATGGAGATGCAGACATGGAAAGAGGAGAAACAAGGGGGAGAGAAGCACCCAGCCTGCAGAGCTATCATCTGCCATGGATGCCTTCTTTGTAGGTCACACGGCCAAGGCTGACTCATGGGAGCCACTCATCAGTTACGATGTTTTAGCTGTAATTGCCTAGACCTGGACAATGCCTCGTTTGTATGACCACTGACAATTGTCCCCTCAGCGTAGGGCAGTGGTCAGCAAACGGCCCCTTGAGTGTGGCTCTTCCACAAAATACCACGTGCGGGCGCGCACGTACAGTGAGATTGAAACTTCGTGGCCCATGCCACGGGGCCAAAGAGCCCATGTGGCTCACGAGCTGCGGTTTCCTGACCACTGGCATAGGGCTTCTGGTTGACTACTCTCTGTTGGGGTCACTTTTTACTTTTCGAGATGGCGCTGTTGTGTAGGGATCTTTTGAAAGCCACCTGTAGGCAGCTGTCTTCCACAGAATCCAATCTGGTCCATAGAAACCACATCCGACCCCCCGACCCCCAATCCCTGGAAATGTTGGCCAACCTTAACTCTTTGTTCTGCTTCCAGGCAGGCTGCTCCAGGAAGCTCTGGCCTTCAGATTTTTTTTTTTCAGGTGTGAGTCATGCACCAAGTTATGGGACTATTTCCCCAAACTTCAGGGAGCACATATCATACTCTGTGAAGATCCTCTTGAAATCCCCCCCACTCAGTGTAGGACGAATGGGAGGAGTCCTTCTCCCGTTCTGCATGGAGGTGGGGTGGGAAACATAACTCTCCCCAAACCCCCTTGCTCACTGCTGACAGTGCAGGAAGTTAGCAGCTAAAGTGAGAAGGATCACGCTGGGGCCACCCAATTTGCAAGCCCTGCATGGATTGTCTAAAATCTCTACTTAGAACATGAGCCTGTTTTTCTCAGCTTTGGAGTCTCAATTCAATGTCAGAGAATTAAAAAATCTATTTTCGTTACCTATTATATAACTAAAAATGGCTATGTAATCATGTCGTGAAAATGACAAGAGGGGAAGTGTGTGTGTTTGTGTGTGTAGGGGGTAGGGTTTTCCATAAATCACACTTCTTGTTTATCATAACAGGAAAACAAGGGAGAATGTCTAAAACTGAAAAATTAAAAAGTGATAGTATGAGCATATTACTTAGGAATATGGGTAAAAACACCAGAAGGAAGACCTAAGTAATTGAAAAATGCTTGCTTTTGGGTAGTGAGATCGGGGGTTGTAAGATGAGTAGAGAAAAATACTGATATTTTTCATTATATAACTTTTAGTACTAATTTTAAAAACTGTATTGCTTTGATAATATATATTTAAAAGGTAAATTTTGACAAAACCACCAAGAAAGTCATTAAAAGAATGAGGCATCAATTACCGTGGCCAGGCAGCTCAGTTGGTTGGAGCACTATCCGGTACAGCAAAAGGTTGCAGGTTCAATTCGCGGTCAGGGCCATTGCCTAGTTTGCGGGTTTGATCCTCAGCCAGGGCACATTTGAGATACTTGTCTTCCTCTGACTGGCTTATTCGCGTAGCATAATACTCTCCAGGTCCCTCCATGCTGTCTCAAAGGGTAAGAGATACTTCTTTTTTATAGCTGCATAGTATTCCATTGTGTGAATGTACCACAGCTTTTTTTTTTATCCACTCATCTACCAATGGGCACTTGGGCTGTTTGATCTCACTTTTCTGTGGAAACTTAAAAAAAAGAAAAAGAAAAACCCAAATGAATAAGCAAAACAAAAAAGAAACAAACCCATAGATACAGACAACCAACTGATGGTTGCCAAAAGGGAGGGGAGTGGGGGGAAATGAGGCAGATCTAAGTAATACTGATAGCTAGCACTTACTTAGTATTTGATGAGTATCAGACATGGAATGAATTCTGCACATATATCAACTCATTGGCTCCATGTGTATTTGTTTGCCAGGACTGCTATAACAGAGTACAACAGAAACTTACGGGCTCACAGTTCTCCAGGCTAGCAGTCAGGCACCAAGGTGTCGGCAGGGCCACGGGCCCACTGGAGCCTGCAGAGGAGGTTCCTTCCTTGCCTCTTCCAGCTCTGGTGCCCCTGAAGCTCCTTGGCTTGTGGCAGCATCACTCCCACCTTCACGTGGCATTCTCCCCACGTGCATGTCTGTGTCTGTATCCAAATTTCGTCTTTTTATGGGACCACCTATAGTTTTGAATCAGGGCCCACCCTCATGGCCTCATTTTAACTTGATGACTCTGTAAATACCTATTTCCAAATAAGGGTCACATTCTGAGGCCCTAGGGGTGAGGACTTCAGCATGTCTCTTGGCAGGGGCAACACAATTCAACCCATAATGTCAAAAAAAGGACCGGGACCAAGGAGGTGGGTGCCGTCGTCAGTAGCATAGTACAGGCGAAGAAAGTGGAAAACGGAGAGATTAGGTCATTTGTTCAAGAATACATGACTAATTAACAGTGGCACTAGAATTTTAATTTCTTTTTAATCATCACCCGAGGCTATGTTTTTATTGTGTTTGTTTTTTAGAGAGAAAGAAAGGGGGAGAGAGAAACATCAACCGGTTGCCTCCCATACCCACCCCAACCAGGGATGGAACCCAAAACCTAGGCATATGCCCTGACCGGGAATCAAACCCACCACTTTCTGGTGTGCGGGACAACGCTCCAACCGTCTGAACCACTGGGCCAGAGCAGTGGCACTTGAATTTTAAACCCAGGAAGACTGACTCCCATACTCTGTGATTTAGCCACTCGACACGCTTTCTCTACATTAGGTCACAAAGCAAGGTGAGAGCAGTGTGTAGAGAACGGTCGTTTGTGCGAAAAAACATTGGGAACCTCCGTCACATGCGTGCTTACGTGTGCACAGTACATCTTTGGAAAATGCCCAAGAAACTCACAGCAGTGTCACCTGTGTGAGAATTTGGGGACAGAGGAGTGAGCCTTTTCTTTTAAATCTATTTTTCAACACGTTGACGTTTGCTCGGGTTCGTTTGTTTGTTTAACATGTACAGGAGTTAATTTAAAACACTGAAAGTAAAAATGAAGGCAGAATGAATATTCTTTCAGTAAATGCTATCCCCGAGACCGCAGGGGTGACTTGGGGAATATTTTATGGAAGTGTGTGAGGAATCTATTTGGAGGAAATGATCTAACCCCTGACAACCTCTTGAAGAAAGACAATTGCTTTAAAGGACTATTTTGGTGGCTGTAGAACTTTGGGTGGTGGAATAGTATGCAGCCATCAAACTTGACATTGGTGTAGAACTTTTAAATGGTATTGGGAAATATGCTTATAAAATATAGAGTGAACTTGTATGGATAGATACTCAGTTACCTTTAAAAACAATGCTGAGAGGGGAAAGCTAGAAGGACATAGACCTAAATATTAACCATGATTATTTGGGGTGAAAGAATTATGGATGGTGCTCATTTTCTTTCTTGTACTTTTTCTTGTTTCCTCTAAGTCTGAAGATAGGATGTAAAACATTTCTTAAAATGCTAGAAGTGTTTCTGGTGAGCCAGAGCCATTCCCACATCAACCACCACCCTACAGGGATACAACGGGCACAATGAGTGTGCATGTCTCCGAGAATTTTCTTCTTCAACAGCCAGCTGGGAATCCACTTTCCTGTGTAGACACATCTCTTATGCTACCACTTCTCTAACTTGATTCCTCAACAAGATTTTTTAAAGGAGAACTAGGCGTGAGACTATTCTGCAAGGTATCAGCTGTCACACTTGGAATTCTATTAGAAATGTTCTCTTCCAACTGGCCGCGGGATATGTTTGTCCCGCAGGCCCAGGGTCAGCCACCGACGGTGGGGCCGTCCCTGAAGACTCCTCGTGCTGTGCACTGCGCATCTCAGGGCTGTGGTTCACGTTGACGGAGGTGCATAGTGTCTCCTAGTGAGGCTCACTGGGGCTGCTCTCATCATAAAACTAGCCTCGTTTCCTGGAGAGTCTTGGCCTTCTTCTCTCATAGCCCGTCTCATGTCACTGTTCTGCTGAAATAATATCACTGGTGACAGCTCTCTGCTCAGCTTCATCACAGAGGGAACCTGTCTGCAGGGTGGGCTTCCCTGGGGCAGGTGGTGAATGACAGACATCATTAACCATCCTCAGCCCAAAGCCTGACTGATTCTCCAGAGAGCTGGGGGTCAGGCCCTCAGGTCCTCATCACTGGCCAGCAGCACTTCTTAGCTTGCGTTCTAGAAGGAATTTCTGTGTCATGCTGAAGGAGGGCTACTTTAAACATCAGACTGAAATAATTCCTGCAGTGAAGGAAGACAAGAGTCCTTCAGGGGCTGGAAACACTCAGATCTCGAGTCCTCCCTTCTTATCATGCTAGGAGGCACCCCTCAGCCCTCATCCCTCTAATAACCAGAGAGATTGGCATAACACTTCCAAGTCTTCAGAGTGTCATTTCTGCTGACGTCCAGGTAATAGAGTGGAGAGGAAAAGGAAGGTACAGGAAAGCTTTGTGTGCTTGATCCCATTTATGTTATGATAATCACAAATCAATAATGATCCTAAATATATAAAGAGATGTTTGGAGGAATTTAAATATTATCAGTGGTTATCTCTGGGTGGTAGAATTTGGTGCCAATTTTTTTTTTTACTTTTTTATTATAATTCTCCGTCTTATAGAAACTGTTTTTAACCAGAAGCATACATTATTTTTATAGACTAAAGACAAAAAATTAATTTTTTCCCCCCAAAATTTACATCTCTCTCTCTCTTTTTAAAAAATGTTCTTATTGACTTCAGAGAGAGGATGGGAGAAGGAAAGAGAGAAAGAAACATCAATGATGAGAGAGAATCATTGACTGACTGCCTCCTGCATGCCCCCCATTGGGGAATCAAGCCCACAATCCCAGGCATGTGCCCTGATCGGGAATCAAACAGTGACCTCCTGGTTTATAGGTCAACCACTGAGCCACACCTGCTAGGCACACGCATCTCTTTTGATATATGTATAACCTTAAGCAAGTTAGCTAACCTGTCTGTGCCTCAGTTTCTTCCATTATAAAATGAAGACAATAAAAGTTCCTACTTCATGAATCTGTGAGGGTGAGATGTGTTAGTATCTGTGAAGTACTTAGAACAGAGCTTAATGCTCTGAACACTGAAATGCTATTGTTAGTTTGGAGGTGGTGGTGGTTGATGTTAGTTTTATTATTATAATTCCACATTGCGCAATGACATCAGCAGGTCAGGAATTACTCAGAACAAAAAAAGCCACATTATTTTTGCAAGTCTGTGAGATAGTATGGAAAAAAAAAAGATTTAAGTGCATCAACACACTAAACATCAGGTGGTAAAATGCTTCAGTGAGGTCACTTTCTAAGAGACAACTTTCCAGGGAAAATGTGGTGATTTTTAGGTTAACGAATTTCAAAGAAATATATGAAGGTCATAATGAACAAGAGCTTCTATATGAAAAGCCTTTATAATATAGGCCATGGGCCACCTGCAACAATTCAGGATGTTTCATCAACACAGACCCTTGAAGTAAGAATCTGTGAGGGGTGTGGCACTGAGTGCTATATAGTAACCTCTTAGGTTTCTGTTTGCAGTGGGGGTCCCTGCCTGGCATGTGTATGTTATAAAAGGCCCGAGAGCCAAGGGTTTGTAAATGTGCACAGCTCAAGGCACTAGGGCTCTCCACATGGGCGAGCTCATGAGCCTAACCCTGAAATACTAGCTCTCAAGCTCCCCTTAATTCAGCTGCTGGCTTGGATGTCTGTGACTCCTGCATTCTGCTGATGAGGGCACCTGCACTTGCATTCCTGGTCCAGTCTTTCATCTGACGATGACGACTGGTAGAGGATGTGGCAGCCAAAGTATGTTATCATTCAAGCTGATGCGAACCAGAGACCCAGGTGAAGAAACCAGTGTATGCCCGTATCATCGCCAGTGACTGCTAAGTAAGGATATGCCACAACAAAGATGCATTATCATTCCACGGAGAGGAAATCTGTGCTTAAAACGCCACAGTAAATGTGAGCACTTCTCACTAGCAATTTCATGGCTGAAGAGAGGAATTATTGTCAGCAGCACACACAGATAGATAATGTTTATGAACTCAGCCTCAAGAAGGGTGCTCGAACGTCGTTCTAGCAGCTGAATTGCTTTGTCACTCATTGTCACCCCTTGACAAAAGGAAGCTATCGGAGCCACTGGTAGAAAGCAGACAAAGACAGATTATTCAAAAGGGAGAAGAAAAACCCATTTTCGTATACATGTATCAGTTCTTACAAAATAAAGACTAAATATAAATATATTTTGAAGTACATTCTAGCTCAGTGACCTGCGTGTGCAGGCTCAACGTTATGTTATTTCGTTTATTTGCACCATGCTGAGAGTAGAAGTGATTATTTAGAAAACAATTTGCAACCTGTACAGACCGTGGAAAAAAAGACCGTGGAAAAAAAAGCCCCAAGCCTCCACCCCCTGGGCAATACAGAAATTACTTGCCCCTGAAGGGTTTTAGAACACTTATACCAATGACTGCCTGGGTCAATAAAAGAAAAAAATCGTTATTGATTTGAGCCACAGAACTTCTGGAGGTGGTTTCCAAGATAAACGCGCTGCAAAATATTTGCTTGTCAGTATTTGTAGGCTACTGAACGGCATCTCAAGAGCTTGGAATAAGATGGTCCTCTGAGAGCGAAACTACAAAATCAGAACATAATGGCTTGCAGGGGAAATAGTGAAAATCTCCTTGAAGGAGGAGAATGCTGCCCAGGCAGGTCTTGACTATCCTACAAAAAGGATAGGGGGGGCTGGAAAGGCAATTCCCCATGTGGGGGTAGAAGCAGGAGATTGTTACCAAGTGGCCATAAATGTTCCGATTCCTAGGCAAGAACCTCCCTAAAGTGAGCTGGGTGTGTCACGCTCTGTGTACGTGATACCATTAAACATGCAATGAATCCCTCTTCTCTTGTTCTCATTCCATGTTTATAAGCAATCTCTTGATTTCCCTAGCTTCTCATGTCAGTGTCCCTACAGAGAGATTTAGTATGGAGAATGCGGACATTGTGTATTCCCCTCACAACAATTATCTTTGATGTTGTAAATGAATTTAATTGTTACTCCGTTTATGATTTGGCTTCCCATACAACTTGACTACAGGGAGAAAATGGGCTCCCTATGCCCACTTAGGTATTTCAGTCTATAATCTCCATTATGTTTTGATTTTGTAGCTTAAGTCTCAGTGGGCACCCTTATTTCCTGGTTGTTAAAAGAATGCCTTCCTTGTAGCCTCAAAGCATTAATGAAAGCATGTTTGGAGCACACTTCTGAGTAAATTAATGCAGAGGTGTTTGGGTTTTCTATCTAATCTCATATGCCTGGTTAAGGTGAGCATAGCTGACAAAGCTAGGTTTCTAAACCCATAAGGCCCAGGACCACCCAGCAGACATGGCAAAGTGTCCAAGGTGACAGGTGACACCTGAGGTTTCTCCCTGGAAAAACAGACCCTGTGTCTCGAGGGGGGCAGAACACACCCCTCTTCCTTTTCTCCATGAATCCTGGACCATCAATGATCTTCCTGGTTTTATGGGCTTATTTGTGGTAAAACATTGAGGGATATCTATTCAAAACAGTGGATTTGGTTCTGGAATAATTGCCCCTAAGCTGTTCTTTCTGGCAATGATTAGCCATGAGGACCAAAGGCCTGTGAAGTCCACTCTTCGATCGTGATGACAAATCCCCACGGATGGCCTGCACAGAAGGGCACGCTTGTGTCGCTATCCTCCATAACAAGCAGTTATGCATCCAGCTGACCCCAAAGCAGTAAAAATATTATTATGATCTAAGTCTAAAGGAGGGGAGGCCAAAATTTTCTTTTTACACATCCAGCATCCAATGATCTTAAAAATAGATAAGATAGAGTCATTGATAAGGTAGAGTCTCGTGGTGAGAAGACCCTAGCAGCTGTTGTCGTTGTGAGTTCTGTGATTCAGAGACTCTGCCCCGTGCCGCTGAGTAACGTCACCTGGACACATAACCCCCCTCTCGGAACCCCTCTCTGGGCGCGCCCTGCTTCTTCTCCGCTTCTGGACATAGCCCTCTGGCCACAAGACGCTGGAGGTCTCCTCTGTGAGAACCTCTCGCATGGAACCCTGTCCAATCAAGTTTGTATACTACTTCCCTTGTGGTTTTATCTTTTTCTTTGATCATCCCCCCAATTCCTTAAATCTCCTACGGACATCAGGATAATAGTAGCTTCATAAAATGAATTGAGAAGTACTCTTTTCTGGCAAAGATCATGTAGAATTGATGTTATTTTTTTTTTCCTTAAGCGTTGGGTTACATTTTCCAATGAAATTCTGAGCCTGGAAATTTCTTTTGGGGATCTTTTATTTAAAAATTCAATGTCCTTAGTAGTTATAAGGCTATTCAAATAATCTGTTCCATACTGGGTGTGGTGGAGTTGTTTTTGTTTTTCAAAAAACCCAGTACTTTTTCATTGTTGTTTTCTTTCTCCTCTTTTCCCTGAGGCACTGTTCATTTTTGTGTCTGTTTTTTCCCCCCTCAGTCTATTTTCTCTCTGTGGTTCAGATTGGGTCATTTCTATTGTTCTAGCTTCAACTTCACTGATTTGTTCCTCTATCCCCTCCATTCTGCTATTGAGCCCACCTACCGAGTTTTTAATTTGTTACTGTCTTTTTAAGTTTGGCTCTCTTTTATTTCCTCTATTTCTTTGCCGAGACCATTTATTTCTTTGCTGAGTCTATGTTTGTTTTGTTTCAAGTCTGTTCTTAATTGCTCATTGAAGCACGTGTACGATGGCTGCTTTAAAATCTTTGTCGAGTGATTCTAAGTCTCTGTCCTCCTCAAT
>NW_006288434.1:2731275-2738353 GCF_000327345.1 Myotis davidii
GGTGGAGGTTCCCGCTTTCTGCCAGGCCTGCACTGACACCTCTCTGGTTGGGAGAGGTAGGAGTGCCTCAGTATTGCTCCTCATGTGACACCACAGAGTGGGGCGTGGCCTTGTTAGCGCCAGGCAGTGAAAGTCCTGACTGTCCACTAGGCCTCCCCGGACATCACTCCAGTGGGAAGGAAGATGCTGCATCACTGTGTGTGTATGTGTGTGGTGTGTATGTGTGTGTGGTGTGTGTGGGGGGGGCAGGGGGGACAGAGGCCAGGCTCTCCACATGGTCTCTCTCCACTGAGTCCAGGAAGGGAGTCAGTCGTGTTACCTCTTCTGGGGATAATTCTCAGCTCCCTATTCTGCCCTCTCACACCAACCTGGCAATGGGTTTTACATTTTGCATTTTATATTCATAATTGCTATTACAGTCTCGAGAAGGAACCATCTAGGCTCTCCACTCGCGCATTGGTGGGGGTGGACTACCATTTTTCTCTGTGGTGTTTGGCAACAGTAGAGCAGTTTTCAGCTAAAAGTCTTCTATTCTTGCCAGGCTGCCCCTTTTCTGGTTCTTTGGCTGGAGAGAGCAGGCTTTTGTTGGGGCCTTTTTGTTTTTCTTAGCTTGTTGGCATCTCTGGGTTGTTGGCATCTTGAACTCCAAGTATGAGATAGGCAAGGCAAACGGGAAGCCCAGAGCGCTAACCCCTGTGTTGCTCCTTGGGTCTCAGAGGCCCTAGCTCAATGGTTCTCAACCTTCTGGCCCTTTAAATACAGTTCCTCATGTTGTGACCCAACCATGAAATTATTTTCGTTGCTACTTCATATCTGTAATGTTGCTACTGTGATGAATCGTAATGTAAATATCTGATATGTAGGATGGTCTTAGGCGACCCCTGTGAAAGGGTCGTTCGACTGCCAAAGGTGTTGCGACCCACAGGTTGAGAACCGCTGTACTAAGGGGAAAGAGCCAATAGAGAAGGTAATACAGGAAATAGATGAGGTAATCAAAAGAGTAATGTCATGATGAGTTCAGAAGTATAAATATTGTACCACATCTAATGTTAGAAAAGGGAGGGGCCATTAGAAAGAGAAGTATGAACTTGGCTATCGCTATGCCTATACCTTTAGTTGTTTTGGTAGTTTTCAAAATAGCAATCTCATGCACAGTTAAAGGCTCCTTGAAAAGCACAAAGTTTTTAATAAAACTAGTGTTTTAAATCCTGGTGATCCCTGGTTGTTCTGGGTATCCAGATTCTACAGCTAGTTTCTGAATGTAGTTATGAAACTTTGATGAGCATATAGATTTCAAAGTTGATATCCCTAGCTTATTAAACTAAATTAACAAATGGATCAGAATTCCTTTTGATATCACCAACTATTAATTCACCCTTTGTTCTCGCTGCGTGATCTACAATAATAATCTGCTTCGTGCTGATATTTATGGCTGTGTTGCTGACAATTACCTGAAAGAGAAGTTTTTTGGGGTGCTTCACTGGGCTGGAAAAAGTTTAGCTACATCAGAAAGCAGGTCTAACTAAGCAAGTTTATTTTATATCTATAAAAGGCTAGGTTGACTCATGCATGAGCAATACATATAAAGCTCTCACTGGCGCCAATTGCACGCATGTGTTTCAATCTGTCATTGTTGATCATGAATTTGGTTGACACTTCTATTATAGAGAAAGAGTGAATAGCAATATGAAAATATTTCTTCTAATTAATTTCCTTTCAATGTGCACGAATTTGTGCACTGGGCCACTAGTTTTGAAATATAGACAAAACCCACATTCTGGGTCAAACCAGCGAGCAGCGTATCCATGGGATTCATGATAGGGACCAGATTGCTAATCATGTGAGCCAACTGTCCCGAATGGCCCTCCCAGTAACTTTGCAGGCTGGGAAACTCCTCCAGGCATTTATTCAGCTTGAAGTGTTTAATCAACTATGTGAAATGAGGCATAATTACCAGTTTCCAGTCAGAGGGAGATCTGAGCAGTTGACCCTGTCCCATGAATCAGTGGAGACACCCATATCTCACGTGGGAGTTTTGCCTCCAAGACCTCAGCCGTCAAGTTTATGTCTTTGCTGCCTGTCCCTGGAATCTACCTCGTCATTGTCTCTATCAGCCAGACTCAGAGCCTCCACTGGGATTTATAATTCCTACTATTTTTTTAGGTGATGAGAAATCTATAATTAGCCTCAAATCTGACAATACTTTACTCACATGTACTACTAGTATATCCTTAATCTTTGTCAACACAGATTGTTGGAGAGTGTGTACCAGGTTTACCAGGACTATCTACAAGTAGAACTGATTTTTGGTTACCCACAATTCATTTGTAAGTGGTAAGAGAAGAAGTTTCACCCTAAAGACGGAGTTTTAAATAGATCTCAGACAGACAGTAATAGGTCACCAATTGCATTGAAAGGTCTTGGTCTGAACTCCCCGTTTCAATCTGATGTGCACCCAGGCTCTGCGATAGCAAGAAAAGAAAAGCCCACTTCCTGCCTGGTGCACAATATTCATTCCAAAGATGGGGACTTTATCTGGATTAGATTTAAGAGCAGGTGACAGCAACATCACAGTGGCAGTGGCCTATACAAGATGGTAACTTAATTCTCTTATGGGAAAGTCTGGAAGGGCAGTCCAGAACTGGTATGGCGGCTGTGCCCCGAGCAGGGACCTAAGCTCCTGTCTTCTTGCTTTTCCATTCTCAACATAAAGCTTTCACGTCGTGGTTTAGAGAGAAAGAAGTAGACATACTCTTTCCACATAGTGAGACTTCCTCGAAATCGTGATCACTCCTTCCCACTGGTCTGATCTAGGACACAGGAGCCAGTCAGAGGGCCGGAAGCCTGGTAAGGTAGTGCTTCCTCTGAGTGGCCAAGTGCACACATAACCATTCTATTGCTGAAAAACAAAGCGAGAATAAATATTGGGGGCAAATAGCAAGTTCTGTCACTGAGACTAACAATAATAAAAATCCACAACATTAACTACGGGTGACAGCCCCAACTCCTGATTTACTTGCACATGTTGCCATTCCTAAGTATTTGAGGATTTGTGGTGGTGGTGGTTAATCCTCACCTGAGGATATTTTCCCATTGATTTTAGATAAAGTGGAAGAGGGGTGAGAGAGGGGGAGAGAGAGAGAGAGAGAGAGAGAGAGAGAGAGAAAGGAGAGAGAGAGAGGGACATCTAATGGTTGCATCCTGCACACACCCTGATTGGGGCTGGGAATTGAACCTACAACCCAGGTACATACCTCTGACTGGGAATCAAACCCACAACCCTTGGGTGCATGGGCTTGTGCTCTAACCACTGAGGTACACCAGCCAGGGCGTAAGTATTTGAGGATTTTTTTGTTTGATGACTACATCTGTCTTGAAGAGTAGGGTTCATGAGGAAGCAGCCCTCCTCTTCTCCAGCAGCTCCATTTATTTATTTTTAAATATATTTGTATTGATTTCAGAGAGGAAGGGAGAGGGAGAGAAAGATAGAAACATCAATGATGACAGAGAATCACTGATCGGCTGCCTCCTGCACATCCCCTACTGGGGATCGAGCCCACAACCCAGACATGTGCCCTTGACCGGAATCGAACCCGGGACCCTTCAGTCCACAGGCCGACGCTCTATTTGCTGAGCCAAACCAGCTAGGGCTCCAGCAGCCTACAGTGAGTGTGTGCTGACTCACTAGCAGCATAATAATCAGGTTTCAGGAATGATTAATCTGCCATGGAGTCTGTGGAATAATACAGAACAAATATCATGGCAAAGAGATCACAAGACCAAGCAAATAGCATGCCCTGGGCAGAGGAAATATGAATGTTAAAAACAAATCACATCCAGTTTGCCAGGGAGCCAGATCAAAAGTGCCGGAGCTTTAGTTTCTCTGATGCTAGCAGAGGTGCGAGTGATCAACGCCCCCTTCTCTTCCTTTCCCCTCAAAATATGGAGAGGTATATCCACAAAATGAGGACAGTCCCCTTAAAGTCTGGCTGATTATACGCAGATCAAGTGAAAACCCACCTGCAGAGCTAATGTTTAAGGTTTATAACTTCAGGGCACTCCCTGGCCATGGCACCCTGGGACTCAGCACTAAGGAACTGTCTGAAATTTACCAAAAGCATGTGCTGACACTGCTACACTTTGAAATAAAACCTTCATCTGTTTACAACCTCTCACTTCTCTAGAGCTCAGCAATCTGCAGCCTCTTGGGAATACAGCTAAGAAACCCGAGTCTATGAGAAAATGAAACAGATGGTATAAGAACTCATGTATTTCCCCCCCTAGGAAGCCCAGACTCCCCGCTGGGTCCTGACTCACAGCTCCTGTGTCCCGCGGGGACACACAGCCTAATAAGCATCTTACCTGGCTTCCAGCTTACAGGCGTCTTGGAACTGTACAAGCAGGAAGAGGGCCCGTGGACTGGCCCGCGAACAGCAACAGGAAGGGATGATTGTCACCCTGCCAGCAAGAGAGGGGGCAGAATTCTACCAAAGATAGACAGGGACTCCCACAAAGCTGGGTTTCACAGACATTTACAGGGTGGACAAAGAGCCATGTACCCTAGCAAGCCCTGGTTAAGGTACCACGTCTTCACTCAACATGGATGGGAGACTTATTACTCTGTTACCCTTGCATCAGGACTGGGGAATGAATTCTGGCCAATGGAATATAGACACAAGTGCTATGTGCTGCATTCCGGTATGGTCTGTCAAATTTCTTGTAAAATACTTCCAGGTCTCTCTCCCTCCCTTATGTTCCCAAATGCAGAGGATTTGGGGATGGACTCTGAGGCCCTAGAAGATTCCGGAGTCTCAGATAAAAGGATCCTGGGTCCTGAGTGACCACATGGTGCAAAGCCCTTTTACGGACCCATGTCAGACTGTGACGTCAGCCAGAAATAGTTTGTTGGGTCAAGCCACTGAGTTTTGGGGGTGGTTTGTTACAGTAACCCGAATTTCTCATTCCAGATAATAGAGAAATTAGTACTAAAAATCCTGTAAAAAAACCCCAAAACCCCAAATAAGTTATGGCACCATATAGTAAGCAACATGAAAATAGATACAGCAGGTTGACATCTAGAAATCTGATGTCAGGGGCACAAAAAAGAAAACCAACCCCAAAACTCGGGTAAAATTGTCACCTGTGATATCTTGGAGGCAGACTCTATGCCTGTTGGACTTGTAGCTCTGTGGGGAAAAAATGGGAAAACAACATATTAGTAGTGCGTTGGTTCCTATTTGCTGCATTTAACAGACTATTGAAAGAACGAGATGATGCCAAACCGGTTTGGCTCAGTGGATAGAGCGTCGGCCTGCGGACTGAAGGGTCCCAGGTTCGATTCCGGTCAAGGGCATGTACCTTGGTTGCGGGCACATCCCCAGTAGGAGATGTGCAGGAGGCAGCTGATCGATGTTTCTCTCTCATCGATGTTTCTAGCTCTCTGTCCCTCTCCCTTTCTCTCTGTGAAAAATCAATAAAATATATTTTAAAAAAAAAGAAAGAAAGAGATGAGCACAGGACACATTTAGCCAATTTGTAAGCAAAAGTGACGAGAAACAGAGAAAAATCCAGAAATTCAGTGTCTCACCGAGTTGGAAAACCCAGCTATGTTAGGCTCCAAATGATCCAAATGAAAGATAAAAGAACAGATAAGGCTTTGAGCAACAAAGTCCCAAGAAAATTTCTCAATTGAACATGTGGCTTCGCCTTGCATTAAAGATCAGGTTGAGGGTGTAGCCTTCCAACCCAGGTCTGATGGTTTGAAGGTAGACACCATTAAGTTGAAAGAGCCGTGGGGGAAGAGGGCAGATTGGGGACAAAAAAATAAGGCAGCCTTGAAAACTATGCCTGGAAAGGAATTTTGGGTAAGGTTACCGGCACATAAGCTAACTGACTGAAGGTAAAGCCACGAGAAGCCTACAAAGCTTTCGAATCCAGCAACCCGGACAAAAAGCATTTTGACTATTCAAGCTTTGAGCCTTCATCTAGCTTCCAAGGCGGACATCCTTCCAAATATACATTTCAGTTGTAGCCAAAGACCGTGATGCACAATGAAGACCATGCCAGAGGGTAGGTGCAGAGCCACAGAAAACAGTGGAAACTTCCTCTCAGAGAACAGAATTCGGGCTTAGTCAAGGGTGTGAATGCCTAGAGGATTGCAAAGTTCTGTGGGCCAGTGACGGCTGTGTTTTCCATTTTCCCTTCCCAATGTGAGTGATGCACGCAGTAATGCTGCGTCCCGCCGTTTTATCCGTATGTGCAGGAGGCAGGGCCGGGACCAGGGTGAGGCAAGTGAGGTGTCCCTGGTGCAAGTTTGAGGACAAGCTCGCTCTCAGGGGCGGGCAAGTGCTGACGTCGCACACAAGGGGCTCTATCTTGAGACCTGGTAGAGAGCACTGCACAGCAACACGTGATCCGAAAATCCCGAGGTTTGAGCTGAATGTAGTAGCTGACTGAGACTTTGGGTTGTTCCTTTCTGCAGGGCGAGGGGCAGTGTTCTATGTTTTGGAGAGAGAATGAAACAGACATTTGGTTACCAGAAGCAAGGGCATTAGCAGGGACGGGCAAGGCATCCCCCAGGACCTCTGCCCTCTCTGCCTTGGCACGCCGGAAAGCCACCTTTTCTGATCCCTTTGCATCCAGGTGGTGCCATGTGGCTGTGTTCTGCCCACTGGGATGTGTGCTGTCCAACACAATGGTATGCAGTGTCAGGCCTGGTTCCCTGCCACGTGGCCTCCACAGGCAGTTGTCAACATGGATATTGCTGGCTTCCAGGCCAGCAGGTGTGTGTCTCTTTAAGGACTCACCTGAGTAGGTTTGGTCCACCTGGATCATCTCCCTTTTGATTAACAACTGACTAGAAATCTAATCACAAGAGTGATGTCCCCTCATTTTCACAGGTTCTGCCTGAATCCAGGGGTGGAGATTATACAAACCGTGCACACCAGGGGTGGGGGCCTTGGGGTCATCTTAGAATTCTGCCGGCCATCGCTCCTGTCTCCCAACTGCCTCCAGGGAGGCCCCTTGGGTTTAGTAAGAAGTTGTGGGTTTTTTTTTCTTTTTTATAGTTACCTTTTAA
>NW_006288434.1:2738381-2740855 GCF_000327345.1 Myotis davidii
AGCTGCCTCACCAAGGTACATGTCCTCGACTGGAATCAGACCTGGGACCCTTCAGTCCGCAGGCCGACGATCTATCTACGGAGCCAAACCAGCCAGGGCATAAGTTGTGTGGTTTTTGAAGAGATAAGACAAACATCACCATCGCATGGACTTGAACTTGCTTTGATGGAACTGAGGGTTGAAACCCGGCCTCACTGAAGTCTGCGTACCCGTGGCCAGCTCAGCATGGGCGTGGGTCAGGAACACCAGGGTGCTCTCCAGCTCTTCAACTTGAACTCCTTACATCGTTTCCTTTGTTCTCGAGTCAATGACGTCATCTTTGGCAAGGTCAGCTTCACTGCTGCCATCTCCGTCAACTAGGAACGGATTACAGAGTCACTTTCCACTTGATTGTTTGAGGAGAGAAACACTCAGAAGGGTTCCGAGGGCTTTGTGGTCACTACAGTTTTCTGGCTGCAGGGAAACAGAGGAGGCTTCTTTGTCCCCCTCCAGGCCAGCCTGCACAGGCATTTGCCTCAGCGGTGGGAAGTGTGACGCTTCCTCCTTCCAAGGTATTCTTTCAAGTGTGTAGGCTTGAACAAAAGAGTTTGCAATTTATTTTTCCCAGCAGAACTAGATTGAGGACTCCAAGACCTTTGTCTGAAAGATTTACCTCATTCAGCATGACAAACACCTAATACACCGCGCTGTGAGCCCCCTCTCCCAGGTAGAATTACTGGGAGAATTGGCTTTTCGTTTTCTCAGAAGCACGCATACAGACTACTGCTTCGCATCCAGTCAGCACTTCGTGACCTGTCTTACTCTGCCTGGTTGATATTCCGCTACTATTAGCTGACAAAGCCTCATGTGAAGATGGCAATTCAAGGCCCTGGCTGGGAGGAAGATGAGGACATCCAGGGCTTAGGCCAGGCGCTGGCAGGGTCTTTGGCACTGATGCCTGCTGGCCAGCATGCAGAGCAGCTTTCTCCTCAAAGGCAGTGTGACCAGATGGGCAGCTGAGCTTCCAGGGGTGCCTCCTAGAACCTGAGCTGGAGTTTCCTTTCCATTTAAGTTTGCTTAGTGCCCAGCTGCTATGGCTCAGTGGTTGAGCATCAACCTATGAACCAGGAGGTCATGGTTCAATTCCCCATCAGGGCACATGCCCGGGTTGCAGGCTCAATCCTCTGTAGGGGGCATGCAGGAGGCAGCTGATCAATGATTCTCTCTCATCATTGATGTTTCTTTCTCTTCCTCTTCCTTCCTCTCTGAAATCAATAAAAATATATTTTTAAAAAATTAATGAAAATAAAACAAATGAAAAAAATATATTTTTTTGAAAATTTTTAAAATTAAGTTGTAAAAGAAGAAAGGTATTCTGTGAAATATAGTTTAAAACAATCAAAACATAATTAAAATACAATTACAAATGAATTTTAACTATTGGTTTGGTGTTTTATTTGTTGCTAGGGCATTTAGAAGCGTTATAAACATTCAGATCGTATGAACTTTCCCAAATAAAATGTAGAACTTTCCCAAATAAAATAAAGAACTTTATTCTTTACCTCAAAAGTATACCCTGTGAACTCAGCATAGAGGTTATCCCTAAGGGTGGCGGGGCCGGGGCCAGGGCCGGGCAGAGAGGGCCTTCTGGGGTGGGAAGGCTCTGTGGCACCAGAGATGGTTGCATGGTGTGCTCCCGTAATGTGCTGAGTCCATGCAAACCAGCTCCGAGAGCTCACTTAATTTTCAGGAATTGGTGAGCCAGTGTTAAACACAGCCATCAGTAAACTTTTAATTATATAAACATAATTAAATGAATTAATACTAAAGGGTACTCAAAACTTCCTAATTATATTACTACAAGTATCCATGTTCTTCAGGTTATTTATGTACATTGCATCTATATGTTGGGAATATGGAACATATATAGATATAGGAAATGTATGTTCTTGTATATCTCTTCCCAACTCTGCATTCAGGGCTAGCATGTTGGCAGTTTGAAGTGAGTCATGGTGGCCGATTTCGTTGGTACCACAGAAATTGACAAATGCTACAGTTTTGTTGATTTTCTAGATTTAGGAAGTAATGGAGAAAATGTTAATAATGCAAATTAAACTTAAAAGTGTATCACATCTGTAGCCATTACATTGTGAAGAACATAGAAAAATGAGAAGATATTCTTCCAGTATTTGAAAACTGTTATCCAAGTCAACAAAGAAGTTGCTCACATAATTGACAAACGAGTGACAATCAGACATACCTCTTCATTATTTCACTTTTGTGTTATTCGGTAATGTAAAAAAAAAATTAATGCTTATATTGGAATTAAATTCATTAGTTACCCCCTCAGATTTTAACTGTTGATATGGTGTTTTATTTGTTGCTATGGCCTTAGAAGCATTACAAACATTACTACAAATACAAGAATTCAGTAAAAATCAATTCTATTCCATGATTTCTTTATTTCCACCCCTTTGTTTCTGTTCTTTTACTGT
>NW_006288434.1:2740902-2754284 GCF_000327345.1 Myotis davidii
CCCCTCTCTGTTTATTTGTTCTACTTTCTTTTTTTTTTTTTTTTTTTTAAATTTTTATTGATTGATTTTAGAGCGGGGGGAGAGAGAAAGAGAGATTCATTGTTTTATTGTTCCACTTATTTATTTTTTTTAAATATATTTTATTGATTTTTTACAGAGAGGAAGGGAGAGAGATAGAGAGTCAGAAACATCGATGAGAGAGAAACATCAATCAGCTGCCTCCTGCACATCTCCCACTGGGGATGTGCCCGCAACCCAGGTACATGCCCCTGACCGGAATCGAACCTGGGACCCTTCAGTCTGCAGGCCGACGCTCTATCCACTGAGCCAAACCGGTTTCGGCGATTTGTTCTACTTTCTGAGAGATTTTTTTACTTTGTTTTCCAAAGCTCCTATTCAATTTTTTAAATTTGGCAATCATTTTGAATTTCTAAGGTTTTGTTAGATAAGTCAGGGTCTCAAGGTCTGGGCAGTTCTAAATGTTATTCTTGCTGAATGTTAAAATGTAGCACAGTATTTTGTAGACAAAGCTGTAAACAGGATGAGCTTGATAGGAACTCAACTGGATAAATATAGCCAATTGCAAGTCAGAAAAAGGCAAATACCATATGATTTCACTTATATGTGGAATCTAAAGAACAAAATAAATGAACGAACAAAATTGAAACAGACCCATAGACAACAGGGAGTGGACTGGTGGTTACCAGAGGTGAGGGGATTTGGGCGACTGGGTGAAAGTGGTGAAGGGATTGAGAAGTACAAAATAGTCATGGGATATAAAGTACAGCATAGGAAATATACTCAATAATACTGTAAAAACTGTGAGTGCCAGGTGGGTACTAGAAATACCGGGGGAAACACTTTGTAAGGTATATGATTGTTTAACTACTATGCTGTACACCTGAAACTAATATAAAATAATATCCTATATAATAAAAGGCTAATATGCAAATCAACCAAATGGCAGAACAACAGGTCGCTATTACTCACACTGACCACCAGGGAGCAGACGCTCAATGCAAGAGCTGCCCCCTGGTGGTCAGTGCACTCTCACAGGAGGAACCCACTCAACCAGAAGCTGGGCTCACGGCTGGCGAGTGCCTCTGTGGCAGCGCTAAGGATGTCCAACTGATGGCTTAGGACCGCTCCCACAGGAAGCGTTAGACATCCCCTGAGGGCTCCTGGACTGTGAGAGGGCGCAGGCTGGGCTGAGAACCCCCCACCCCCATCCCACTGAGTGTATGAATTTTGTGCACCAGGCCTCTAGTGAAAATAAACTGTAATTGAAAAATAAAAGAAAGAAATCAACACATAATTGAACAAATAGTGTATATAAGCAAATGGGTGAGCCTCCCTTGAGGGAGACAGAGCTTTGGATATGAATCCCATATCCTTTACTCGCTACAGTAAAACTACCTGGCAACAACCACGTCTTGTTCTTTCATAGAGCACTCGAGGTGGAGAACCCTTTGCGTTCAGTAACAATCTCTTTCTTGTCCTCCCACTCTATCATTTTTACAAAGCTTCCTTTTCTTGTTCTAAAGTTACAACTTTTATTTCTCAGTGATTTCTGAATATGCAAAAGGATTTTTTAAAAGTCACCCTCTATTCTCTGAATTATTTGTCGTACGATTGATTTGTTTAATTTGCTCATTCTCTCGCTTGCTGCAGCCTTTTCTCTAATGTCTAGTGATCCTTGGTTGTTCACATATATTTTAAGACGAGGCCATAGGAAAGCTCATTCATTAGGAGGCTGGCTGTGTGGATGAGCTTGCTGAATTGCCCTCTGTGAGCGGGCCTCACTGAGTCGGATGAAGGCCCAGATATAAAAAGGCTGATGCCCCAACAAGTAAGAGGGAATGTCCTCTTGTCTGTCTTGAGCCAGGATATTGGTTTTTCCTGCCTTTGGGTTTGAACTGAAACATCGGTTCTTCCTGGGTCTTGTACCTACTGGCATCTGGACTAGAACCACATGTCAGCTCTCCTGTGTCTCAAGCTGAAAACTGCAAATCTAGGGACTTGTCTGCCTCCATCATCACATGAGCCAATTCCTTACCATATAGTAATCGATTTTGCTATTTGTCCTGTTGGCTCTGTTTCTCTGGAGAACTCTAACACAGTAACCTTACCATCTACATGTATTTTCATTAATATGACATTAGGATTTATTTCTCATTTAACTTTTCTTTTCATTTATTTTTTCTCCTTTCCTGCCTTTTTTGGGTAGCATAAATTTTCTTCTCACAAAGAAAGCATAGACTACAGGAAGCTTCTCTAGTCAATGTTTTATCAATAAATTGCTTCTTAATTTTTAATATTCAAGTTTCATAGTGCATAACTATATTACAATCTGAGACTTTTGTAGCTGATATTTATATAGGAAAAAATTATATTTGCACTCCCCAAGCTCAGTACATGTTAAGAACATTTAAACAATACAATGAGATGGAAGTGTCAAGTTACATTCCCAGTAAAATTAGTGAAATGTCCGGATCATGTGTGGACATTCTGAAAAATGCACTAAGTGCAAAATAAGGGGCTATCTGTTTCAGATGTTGCAGAAGCAGAGACAAGAGGGGACATTTCAAAGCTGGGGATGCATATGGCTGAGTGGCAAGACTTAGCCGAGAGGAGAGAGCTGAAACCTAACTAATTTCAAGCGGGAAACACAACATGAACGATGCAGAATCAAAAAACTGGCAGCATCATGTCATGCTGAACACGGGGGTCAAGAACAGGCTGAGAACAATAGCAGGAACATTTTAAAAGTCTGCCTTCTGAACCACGGGCCCCATTCTTATTCCTAGCACCACCTCCAGCCCAGGCAGTTCTAGAGGATTAACCTCCAGAGAAAACGATCAGCCACAAAGAAGAAATTCCAGATACTTTAATCAGGGAGGGTTGCCAAAGAGTCTGGGCCCCATCCAATTACCCTTCAGAAAATGCCATCAGAACAATCCCCAGCCACTCAGAGCTTCTCATCAGCATCTATCAAAATGATCACATGGCTTCAATGCTCCATGCATTACAGGTTCTTCTTAACCAGCTTACGTTTAACAGCCCAATACTCACCATCTCTTGGGAAAACATACTGACACATGTTTACGGTGCAGTGGACCCTTGAACGGTGTGGGAGTTTAAGCGCTGACCCCTGCGCAGACAGGAATCCGCATATAACTTTTGATTCCCGAAAAACTTGGCGACCATTGCTCCTTGGTATCCTCGGAGATTGTTTTCCGGACCCCCACAGATACTGAAATCCTCAGATACTCAAGTCCCTTATATAAATGGCATACAGTCGCCCCTACCCATGTAGGGCCACACCCACCACCTTCCCCCAAGCCTGACAAGTATCGCCCCTCTCCTGACTCCCGGTGGCCCTGCCCTGCTGAGATGGGGCTCCTGGCAGACTTTAGGACAGACTGAATTGTGTGGCTCTATGTAGGACAGGAGAGGTTTTTTGCTTGCCTACTAGACCAGTGCAGTGCCTTCCATTCACGTGGCCAAATCTTGGCCTATGAGGACCTGATAAACTCTGCTGGCCTCACCCTGATGACTCCCTGAGGCCCAGCCTTACCACAAAGGTATGCAAGCCCCCAGTGGGTGGCAGCTGGACTCGGTATCCCTGGCACTTTTGCCGAGTGGCCTCAGACCCAGCACTGGCACTGAGCTGGAACCCGTATCAACCTGGGGAACCCCGCTTTCCCCTACCTGATGACTCACTGAGAACCTATCTCATGTAACTCCTTCAGTGACGGAGCCTAACAGGCAGCAGGCAGGTGGAGGCAGCCTCGCGGGACCCTACGTGGAGACCCCTGAACTTCTGACCTACAGACCAGTGAGATAGTAAACGGGTATTGGGTTAAGCAGCTAAGATTGTGGTGATTTGTTACAGCAGCAGTGGAAAGCTAATACACAATTGAAGCCTATACTAGGACTTTGAGAAGATTTAACAAGACGAGTAGCTAAAAAAACAAAACAAAACAAAAAAGCTGCTTTTGAATTTGATGTGAACACAATTGTAAAAGATTGGAAAGGAGATTGTGAAAATTTTGCAGAAAAATACGTTCGCTTTCCTTCACACGGGCTCTTCTGTTTTTGCTCCACTTGAGTGGTCCCTCACCTGGAAGTTGAAGGTAGTGCATTATGGGGATGGCTTCTGCAGGAAAGGAAAGGTAACTCAGAATTCCACGGACCCACACGAACAGAAAACAACTGAGCTCTACATGTAAAGACTGGTGTTTACATGTGTTAAGTTAAAACAAAGTGTGTAAGGTCTCTATGTCATTTTAAAAAAGGTTCTGTGCTCTAAGCAACTTTTTTATTATTATTATTAATAATAGACAAACTATCAGCCCTGTTGCCTCACCTGTAAAGTAAATCATCAACTGCTTTCCTGAGGTTTTACATTTCAGTCTTTGCTGGCTATCCTGGGCTTGTGCGATGCTCCGCCTCTGTAAGCCCTCTGCAGATGGTGCCTGCTGCCTTGGGGTGGGGTGGGGGTGGGGGGAGTCTTCCTTCCTGGGTGCCGGGGTCCAACCCCAGCAGGTCCAGGGGTCCCCAAAGGTGTGGACGGAGTCGATGAAGAAGGAATGACACAGAGGCAGCGTTCAGGTGATCATCATAGCCAGGTTCTCTTGTCAGGGTCTCCAGCCAGGTTCTGTAGCCAGTTCTCCAGCCAAGTTCTGTCTAGGATCTCCAGCTAAGTTCTCTAGCCAGGTTCGGTCGCCAGGTTCTGTAGCCGGGTTCTGTCACCAGGTTCTAGTCAGGTTCTCTTGCCATGTTCTATCCAGGTTCTGCACTTAGTTAAGGGGTTTTATTCCCTCCCTAGCTTCAGGGGAAAATCCCTACCTGGGGAAACAACCTTTCTCAGAGAGGTGACCTTGGTTAAAACACATATTGCCAAGGTGAGCAAACATATTAAGAACAGTATGCCATATATGCCAGGTCCCTTGAAACAGCAAGGATGGACTGGCTCCCGGCACCTGGGCTGACCTGTCTGTGGTTCTCCTTCTGCAGCGACCTGTGGTGTAAATGTGAGAAGGCTTCACTGGATGCCATGCATTTTCGTTCTCCAAGTTGGGCAGGGCCTGCAGCAGCCTCCCCATGCACAGGGGTCCTCGAGGTGCTGAGATGACACATTCCTGGCTTCAGCCTTTCAGGTTTTTACTGCCTCAGGGGCTGCAAACTGAAATGCTTTCGGGGTGAGGCAGGTGACCCGAATGGGAAAGGGAGCAAGGAGACCTGGCAGAAGCATCAGGGAGTGGTCAGTCCAGTGACAAACCAGAGTTCCTGCCAAGAAAACAACAGAGTGCCTGGGAGTGACCCCTGCGGCTCATCTTAGGCCCACCACCGGCTGCATTCTACATCGCCTCTATTTCCGTTTTTGAAAGGCCACTGTACCTGACAAAAATATAGGCAATTTTATAAATAACTAAAAGTTATATTAATTGCAAGTAGTTGCCTAAAGTAAAGCTGTATTTTGTGACATAGCAAGACATCCTCCCCGCAGCACACACATTTTAGTGACTAACCGATGCACTGCTTTGTCATTGGATGGTACTGTCATACAACTGAGAAAGAACCGGAAGGTCTGGGAGGACCCCTATACATTTCCTGGGGAGAAAGTTGAGAAAAGAAAAGATAAGAGGAAGTTTTGAAGAAGGTAGGAATGAAAAGTTATGAAAGAGCACAAGAATTCTGAGGGGCAGTAGAAAAAGGCCTTTGAAACTTTTAATCGCTAACTCGGAAAATACAGTTTTCTGGATTGAGTAGGTATACTGCCTACTCAAAAATTAAGTTCAGATAACATGCAGTGACTTTTTAAATACTGCTTTATACCCTACAGAGGATCTTGAAAATTTTCTAGGTGTTTTTGAGGAATTCTTCTTGAGATAGTCTTCTCTCATCATTGGTGAGAAATGAATTTTAATGACTGCTGAATCCCTTTTGAAAAAGTTGTGTATATCCTTTCCCACAGCTCTGTTGCATTGGAACATTGGAGTGGAGGTTTTTGGCACAGCGAAGAACTGGTGTATTTTGACTATTGTGTTCAAAGTTTTAGGGCGAGGCTTCATTTTGTTCTGCAAAGTCTGCCAGACTCTGACTAAAACAAAGCAAATAGGCCAGCAGTATAAAATTCGACAGCAGTTACATGTCTTTCTTCATTGTAACTAGATAATTGCATGAAGAAATTGTAATTATAAAGGTGATAAGAAATTTAAAAGTAACGCCTAACAAACTTTCTGAAACATATCAGAACCAAAAGCCTAGAAAGAACTCTGCTTCGTGGTTCAAGCAAACAATAACCAAAAGATATAAAAGTTAATTCCCTATTTCAATCTGTTTTAGAGAATTGTTGAAGTTACTGAAGATTAAGGATACAGAAACAATTATAATTTCGGAGGCTGTCTTCTGATGTTATGTAATTTGAAGCAGGATGTGATTAGGAGATAATTTTTCACTAACAGGATACAGAGGGTGGACTATCTAGAAAGAAATTTTAGAATAATTACAAATATTTGATAGTGTAACCTTGGTAACTAGTTAAAAATGAAATATTACCAATAGTAGGCGATTTTAGTTTTTGACATTTTGTGACGTATGTGCACTTAAATAAGACTCTTTTCCCATAAATATTGAGTTGTTGAGGAATTACTTTAGGCTGTACGCCAGAACAGGAAATAAATTAGAGCAATGTCAAAATGCAGTGCCTCCAGGAACCAGGCAGAGGACATAGAAAATGAGGGTGGCTGGTGTGAGAGTAAGGGGAATAGTGGAGACAGGGGCCAACTAGGGGTGGGCATTGCATCTGAAGGGCAGCTGTTGACAAATATGAGTGTGGGTGATGAGAGCTTCAAATTTCTAAAAGTGATTTTGGATACTAGGATTGTATGTAACATCTCTTGATATCTAATTCAGCAAATCCATTGTTTAAAAAACCCTATGAGTCAAATAAAGCTCCTATACTGTCTGGATTCAGCTTGACAATCATCTCTAGATGACCCAAAGAGGAATGGCGTTAATATTACCTGAGCACCTACTACGCGCTTGGAGTATCATAGTGGAATACACTGGAGCCACAGAATCACGTGAGGGTAAGCCATGGTGAGAAATGATCAGCTCTGACTCTTTTTCACCCCCACCCAGAGTCTGGGCTCAATAGACATGCTGCCTGGGGGTCTCCCCATGCTGATGGGTGGATATTTTCTAGTTCTTACCTTTTCCCAAGGACATAACCCTTCAAGGGTTGTAGCTCCAGACAAGGCTGTCAGATCCATTTTTCATTTGGACCTTTGGATTTCTCCTGCTTCCTTAGGAGCTCGGCTACCTATTTAAAAGGATGATTGCTGCGTTTCACCCAACGTTTAAAGGAGTTTATGAAGGGAAGGGTTTTATATTCTCTAGCCTCCAGTAGTTCTGGAAACGGAAGCCCATAGTTCCTCAACACTCCCATCTGTTCTCTTTTTCTGTTGACCTTTTCAGACCAAAGGCTCCTGCCTCTAGCGTATGGAAGGAGTCCCAAACTGGGGTTGGCATTCTTCTCACACAATAAATCCCGCTCTGAATCTGGACTAAATCTTTGATTCCAGCTACAGGTAACAATAGATTCAGCACAGGAAGCCACCCCAGGGAATAGATTCCAGGGATAAGACCCCAAGTCTTTTCCTTTTATTCTAATTTTTGCAGATTCATTTAGAATTTTTTTAAAAAAACTAATTGAAATGACTCTTATTAGGGTTAAATCTCATTCACATTTTAGAGATTCCCAGGAGCTGGAAAGGAAACCCCTTTTGCTGGTCATATAAAAACGAGTGGGACGGCCTCGTTCACAAAGCTGCTTTGAGTTGCTTTACATGTATTTTGAATGAAATTCACTATAAAAGAGAGTCTCTTACCCGCCCAGCTGCTGGGCCTGGAACCAGACATGAGCTTCCCCCCATGATGGCGAGGGGCTGACTTCACCTGACCTGTCACCCCCAGACTCGGAGCCCTCCAACCTGTCATCAGAGGAGTTCCCTGAGTCACAGCTCGTGAGGAGAGGCGTTTTCTTCAGAGAAGGAAGGCAAGTCCAGTGGTTTGAGTGACTCTGAAGACACATCCAGACAGGGCATCCTCGGTGGGCCCGGTGCTTTCCTGTCCTCTGTTCCTTGCACATTAGCTGTAACCGTACAAAGGGAGTTTGCTGGAGAACTGGATCTCTCTTCTCCCAACAAGTCATCAGCTAAGAAAATGCCAAGCGTGGTCAGCGGGAAGAGAGCGGACAGGCCGTTACCTGCCTTAGCGAAACCCAGGAAGAAGGCGCCTCGGGAGAGGAATCCCTAGCTGGAGTATCCCAAACGGTGTCCTGGGGAGAACATCCCAGGCCTATATCTCGGGGGGAACCCCTGACACCAGCAATCTCCCCCCCCTCCTCCCCCTCCAGTCTCTGGCCCTCCAGTGCGTGGGATTGCTGAGAATATTCCTTGGTCCCTTTGGGGCCCAAACAGCCCAAGCACAACTCCAAGAAGAAACCAGGGGTGAGTAGGACAAGGGAATCCCAACTGGTGGCCCAAGAAGATAACAACCCACATAAAGAGCCAGCCCCAGAGGGCCAGCTTCCAGCAAACAGGCCAGGCCATCCAGCCTAGCCATGCATTGTGGAGGGTATAGCAGTGGAGACCCCAAGATCAAGACCTCCCAAGTTCCAGGACACCCACAGCTTCAGGCCATGGCCCAGGAAGGAGTCCAGCCCAGAGTGCCCCCACCCTCAGGTGACCAGGGGCCACTTCTCCATTCACCACGACAGGAAAGGAGGAGACCACGACCTGGAGCACAGGACTGCTCTCAATTTCCTGTGCTGCACAGAGAAATCGACAACCTTAAAAATCAACTTGTGGCCGAAACCGGTTTGGCTCAGTGGATAGAGCATTGGCCTGCGGACTGAGGGGTCCCGGGTTCGATTCTAGTCAAGGGCACCTGCCCGGGTTGCAGGCTCAATCCCTAGTAGGGGGCATGCAGGAGGCAGCCACTCAATGACTCCTTCTCATCATTGATGTTTCTATCTTTCTCTCCCTGATCAGCTTGTGGCCATGCACTGCCACACACACACACACACACACACACACAGAAACAGCTGTACCTTTTCAATCCAGGACCCACAGCCACACTGGTTCCCTGTTCTCCTTGCCCACTTCTCATCAGAATGCCCACTCAGAGTGGGGGTGGGACGGGGAATTAAGGTCGGGAAGCACTGCCTTAGGGTGTATTACTTTCATGTAATTTAATTAAAATGAACCCAGATGAGCACTAAAGGAACCTGCAGGGAAAAGATTAGGAGCTTTGAATTTACAGTGTGAGGAACAGAGGAGAGAAGGAGGGGAATGAGGGAGGGTCTCAGTGAAGGGTGGAAAGTGGACACATGCAGGTTGCAATCTTAGGAGGAGCAAGCTTTGGGACGGCATAATGATTAGGGGCCTGCCTGAAATTAGGTGGCCCTCTCAAAAGAGGCCATTGAATAACATTTAATGAAGGGGCTACTTAGAAAAACCAGCAAGGGTTAGTGAAGCACAGTGGGGTGTGGGGGTAAAACAACTCCCAGGTCATCACCCCCAGCCCGAAGAGCAAAGGAGAGGGAGTGGTTACTGGAAACTGGACAGAGCCATAGATGTAGGAGTCCACTGTGGCCTTCAGGCAGCAAGCCCTAGGAAATCCTGGCCCAGCAGAGAGGGAGCTGGGGGTGGGGAATCGCCTGCTAGTGGCAGCCGTTGGTTTAGCACAAATGGAGGCCTTGGCCAGGGAGCCCCACTGGTGCAGTCAGCTGGGATGAGCCTCCTGGGGTGAGCGCTCTGTGCAGAGTGGATCTGGAAAGGCAGACAGACTGGCCGGCGCGGGAGGGCCTGTGCCCTTGCTTGGACAGCATGTGGGCTGATGTGGGTACAGGGCAAACACAGAGCATGCGTGCTCTCCGGCAGCCTTCCTTCCGCTTTGCACAGTCTTGCTTTCACGCTGCGTCTGCTTTTTCATGTCAGAATAGTCCCTCAGTGATCGCTGGAAAGGCACCAGTTCTGAAGGCTGTCTTCAGGGGGTGTGTGAATGCTTCCCCTGTTCCCCACGTGCCCCTCCCAGCTACAGTTCTCATTGGAAGGTGACGAGAACCAAGTCATTTCTCCAGGCAAATTGTTCAGCATCTCGGTGGCAGTCAGTGGCAATGAACAATAGGATCAGTGGTGAGTGGCCCTCATATGGATGAAAATAAAATATTAAGGCAAATTGAGAACTCTACCCTCCCTGTTATGTCCCCAGTGGAATCCAGTCTCCCCAGGACACCTGGGTCAGGACAGCCTTCTCAGTTTAGTCTCTTGTTGTCTCTGTTCAATCTCTGACCATTCTTGCTAGGGTAGCTGTACAGAAAAGACGAGAAGGAAGAAGTGAAGAAATGAGTGTGTGGCTGTTCTGCTTCCTCTCTCCATCACTGAAGTACTGCTCTACTGATTTCCCTCTGCATGGGGCCGTGAGCACTTGAACCTGGTCAAGGGAGGGCTCCATAGCCAACCTTTAATCACTTATCAATTCAATAACCATGACCTGTAATATTATCTCAGCATTTTACAAGGACATTACTCATGATGATTGGTATCTTTGTGTATGGACAGGGCTCACAGACCAAGGCGAGGCTAATGTTCCCTTTTAGGCTGCGCATAGAAAATCTATTTTCTAGTCTGTGGAAACAGACACTAATTGAATCATCTGATGCATTTGTGAGGCTGCCTTTTTTTGCCCTGTGGTTGGTCACTTCCCTTCTGTAAATGTAGTCACCCCATTTCTGACGACAAAGTATCAGGCAGATCTCTCTGCCTCCGTCATTTCTCCGCTAATCACAAATACCATGTCCCAATTCTGGTAAAGGTAGTCTGACCATTGTAACAAGTGCTGGGTCTGACACATAGGTGCTCAATATCTTTTGAATGAATAAATGAATGTTCTTGAGAGTTGCATGTACTAGTTGGAGGTGAAAGGGTATAATGATAATGTGGCTGAGAATTTAAAAACAATATTGGGATAATTAATAACAGTATCAGCCTTCAGGGGTTGTGGAAGATTAAGTGAACTCTATGTGAAAAAGCCTGGTAAAACTTAAAAGCACAATGTACATGTTAATTAGTATCATTATAGATGAAGAGTGTTCATAACCAGTCTGTCTGGAAAGAGCATAAAATTTGGAGCCAGAAGATACTTCCCCCTTCTAAGCCTCCAATAGTGTGATCTTGAAAAGTTGCTCAGAGGTGCACTCTGACCCTCAGTCTTCTCATCTGTAAAGTGGGGGTTTTAATATTGTCATTTTCCTCCCACAGGTAGCTCAGAGGTTACAGAATACTGACGTTTGTAAAGCACAAGTAGACATTGGCTTTAGTTTGCTTGTTTGAGTGATTCACACACCATGACTCAGGGGACAGAATTCAATAGGATAGTCACGATTACCTCTAGGAGGGGCAATAGATTTGAAAATAGACACTTCTTAAAAGGTGTATCCTCTGAGCTTTTGATATCTTGCTCTCCTGCATAGGTCATCAGTTTGGCTCACAAAAAGTCTTATAAGAATTTTGAAAGGAAAGAAAGGAAGAAAAGAAAGAAAGAAAGAAAAAAGGAAAAGGAAAAAGAAAAGAAAAAAGAAAGGAAGGAAGAAAGGAAGGAAGGAAGGAAAGAAGGAAGAGTGTCTTTTTGGGGCCAAGGCCATACAGTTGTTGAAGCTGTGGACCACTCAAAGGTGAATGCCACAGCCTTGCTGCCAAGGTGGAATGCCCGAGCCAGTGGGCCACAGATTTCAATCTGTGGATTACTTCTAAGCATCGTGTCCGGAAACCACTCTCCCATCCCGCTTCTCCCGTGACTTCTAATAGAGAGCCACGTGGGAAATTAGCATTCTCTGATGGGTTTAACAGTAACAGCTCTGGACAGAGAATCGAGGCTGGGTTCAATACCCAATTGATGTACTTTCTGGCTGTGCGATGGCAGACAAGTCATTTATCATTGCCTCGCTGGAGAAAGAGAATCATGAAATCTATTGGGCAGGACTGTTAAGAAGCTAAAACAAGTTTGTGTATAGATAATGCCATTTTGTAGATTGCAAAGCGCGAAACCAATGTAAGCATTAGGATTCTTCCCAGACACGGAGGGAAATGTTACGGAGCAGTAACATTTCCTCACACGTAAACAGCAGAAGCAGAGAAGAAAGTGAGCAAAACGCCTGGGTCATGCACACACTGGGACAGCCAGCTCCTGAACCCTGTAGACGTGGCTGGGCGGCGTCCAGTACAGAGCCCTGTGGCAACTCCAGCGGCTGGAAATTTTTGCCCCCGAGCACAAGCTGAAGGGGTTATTTCCTCTGCAGAAAAGATAGATGGGAGGAAACCTAATGACTCCAAGCACACGTAGGGCAACTGTGGGAAATGCGGCCGGCAGTGGCACCATTTCCACAGAACACAGAGCTGTTGGGGGGTCTAGGGCAGTGGGGCAGGCCGGGCCTCGCCTGGGAGACGACACTGTTATGGAGTTTAATCTTGCTGAGCAAACACAGGCTGACCTCTCCTATTGAAGGGCTTCTCTCTGTGAGCTGCTGCTTAACGGTGCCCAGGGGACAGGAATCTTCCTTTGGCAGGTGGCCCCCCTGGGAACTAACCTGTACTTTAATTCCGAAATCAGTTACTTGGAACAATTTATTACAGCCTCACATAAGCTTAAATACAAAGCAAAGTTCGGAGAGTCGTCATTTATTCATTCGTTTTCCATCTATGGATCCGGAACCAGTGACGGTTATGCCCGGGCAGAGAAGCCAGGGTGAACACGGCACAGCCCTCCCGTAAGGAAGTGAACTGAGTGAAGAAGGGGGTGAAGCCGGTAAGTAACTGGTGTACAGCGGATGGAGAGTTAATTGTGGAGGTTCTGGGGAGAAAGCAAGGTCGCCTGACTGTGGAGGTGATGGCAGACGTGATTGAGATCGCAGACTCAAAACGGGCAAGTTTTGGCAGGATGTTTGCAGTAATGGTCTAGCGCAGTGGTCAGCGAACTCATTAGTCAACAGAGCCAAATATCAACAGTACAACGATTGAAATTTCTTTTGAGAGCCAAATTTTTTAAACTGAAACTATATAGGTAGGTACATTGTTATTAACTTAATTAGGGTACTCCTAAGCTGGCCTTTGCTAAAAACGTCCTCAACCTGATTGAGGTATGTTTGCTGAGGTCGACCCCTTCCAACTCTCCCATCCACACTCGTCTTGTATACTTGTTTCAGATAGATGAGTGTGAATGGGAGAGTTGGAAGGGGTCAACCTCAGTGAATGTACCTCAAAACAATGTGCCCCCCCCGCGCTGCATATCCCGCGGCCCGCCTGCACTGTGTC
>NW_006288434.1:2754330-2756426 GCF_000327345.1 Myotis davidii
GCAAAATTCCTAAGCTGGCCTTTGCTAAAAACATCCTCAATCTGATTGAGGTACGTTCGCTGAGGTCGACCCCTTCCAACTCTCCCATTCACACTCGTCTTTTGTATACTTTTCGTCTACCTCCTTTCCGAAAACCGACTTCTGCACATGGGCCACGAAGTTTCAATCGCACTGTACCTGCATGCCCGCACGTGGCATTTTGTGGAAGAGCCACACTCAAGGGGCCAAAGAGCCACATGTGGCTCGCGAGCCGCGGTTTGTCAACCACTGGTCTAGCGTGAATCTTTGTGTGGAAGTATTTGATTTTTTATTATTCATGATTTTTCTTGACTGTCATGTTTTTTAAAACCCCTTCCCCGGCAGAAACGTGTATACACGTTTCAAAATGTTCTTTTTCAGTCGTCGACGAGTATACTAAGAAAATATGGTAAAAAAAATATGGTTTATAGGAAGACGAGTTACAAACTGTTTTCATAACCAGCATCAAAAATACTATATAGAACCAAAATAAAAAAATTAGTCTGAAAAAGAAACGTTTTTAACAAAATTGTTGGGGAAGGGGTTAAGGTACCCATATATAACGAGTGATTCTATAATGCTTATAAATTATATAGATGTGCTAATTGATTTGAGAGAGAGAGAGAGAGAGAGAGAGAGAGAGAGAGGAGAGAGAGAGAAACATCGATGTGAGAGAGAACATGCATCAATTGCCTCCTGTACAAGACCCAATGAGGGATGGAACCTGCAACCTAGACATGTGCCCTGACCGGGAATTGAACCTGTGACCTTCTGGTCCATGATATAACGCTCCAACCAACTGAGCCACACCGGCCAGCGCGATTGGCTCTTTAATCAAAGTGTAAATAACTTTGTTAAGAATGGTGACTGTGCATTTCACGTTTATGGCTGCGAGGCTTTTACACTGCGTTCCGTACATATCTGGAGTGAATGGCCCCTCTGTCCAGCTTCTCTCCCACTGTTCCTCCGCGGAGACTCTGTCCGGCTGAAACCCTCCCTCTCGGCTTGGTCTGTCATCCTCATGTTCAGATCAGCCCCATCTTGTGAAACTATCTTCCCTGGGGTGAGAGGACTCAGCCTCTCTCTAACTCCTATTTGTAAAGCTGAACCACATGCTACTGTTATTTCTGTAGATCAAAAATGGTCAAATACTGACACTTTTATATGGTTCAACCTAATGGATTATCTTCCACTGACTTGGTACCCGCTTGGCCTCACTTTGTAATACAGCCCACTATTGAAGTTTAAATTATTTTGTTTATTTCTTTCCTGGCTTTCTCCCTGCTCCCACCTCCACTCCCACCAAATATAAGCCGCATGAAAGTAAGAAAGATACTGTCTTCTGTTCGCTGTATCCCTTGTTGCTAGCATACTGCACCAGGTACGTGTTCAATATTTGTTCAATGAATGAATAAATGCTTTGCCTTCCTGGTTCTATCCAGGGTTTTGGCATGTGCACACACATACACACACACAGCGATTCCCAGGTTTGGGCATTAAACATATTTTATCTAGTTCTGGGATTGAGTGAGTCTTTCTGGGTCTTGCTTATCTTAGCTCTAAAAGCTGTGGGGCACACTAGGTTATGGTTCCCATACCTGGCTGCTCACCATAGTTGCCTTAGGGAAGCATTAAAAATGCTGGTGTGGCTCAGTGGTTGAACATCAACCTATGAACCAGGAGGTCACGGTTCCATTCCCGGTCAGGGCAGATGCCCAGGTTGCAGGCTCGATCCCCAGTGTTGGGCATGCAGGAGGCAGCTGATCCATGATACTCTCTCATCATTGATCACTGCCAGGCTCCCAGCACATGATACAATGCCTGGCACCTGGCAAATAGCAATGAACAGTGTGGAATGCATGTTGGAGGGCTTTCCCATATCTGAGGGGCATTTTAAGCTGAAAGGTCTTACTGTTGTGCCCAGATTTCAAGGTTCCCAAGAGCCCACCAGGGAGCCAGCGAGTCCGATGCAAAAGCAAAGAGTCATTTATTTCAAACCTAGGTTTGGCTCCGCTGCAACACTCACCGATGCAACGGTAAGCCCCAGTGGCTGAGAGAGAGAGAGAGAGAGAGAGAGA
>NW_006288434.1:2756816-2763549 GCF_000327345.1 Myotis davidii
CCCACCCCCCGCCAGACCAGGCCCCAAGGGCCGCACGGACCCCCGGCCCCAGCGTGGGCGGGCAGGGAGCCGACCACGGGGGAAGGGTTCCCCCGTGGTGGGTCGCCGCCCAGCACCCCTCCGCCCGCCGCCGGCCACGCAGCTGCAGCCGGCCCGGACACACGGAGCCGGCGGGCGCGGAGGGATCCCAGAGCCCAGCGGCCAGACTCCTCCTCCTGTACGCCCTTCACTTACATGGATTGACCTTGAGAGTTTCTAGGGTCCCCTTAGGCTCCCAAACTTGAGATGCTTGTACGTTTGTGATAGTGTGTTACAAGCCATGTGTCACTGGGCAGTATGACCTCCCTGAGCCTCAGATTTTTCTGTAAAATGAGGGCACTGGATGACATGACTACTACGATACTGTTGAACTTGGTCCTGCTTTCCATAAATGACTCCTCTATGTACTAAATATGTGATTTGGGGCACAGACTTACCTTTTGTTAAAGTATTTTAACAAAGTATTTTTTCTCACCCCTCAACACTAGATTGTAAGCTCCACAGGGCAGAGACCTTGCCTACCCCATTGCATCTATCTGCAGTACTTAGTGCTTAGCATATAGTTGTCACTCAATAACTCATTCTTTGAATAAATGATAGAGAGATTTTTTAAAAATTCAATGAGAAGTCCTAGCTGGTTTGGCTCAGTGAATAGAGCATCGGCCCGTGGACTGAAGGGTCCCAGGTTCGATTCCAGTCAAGGGCACATGCCTGGGTTTGCAGGTTCAATCCTCAGTAGGGGGTGTACAAGAGGCAGCTGATCAATGATTCTCTCTCATCATTGATGTTTCTATCTCCCTCTCCCTTCTTCTCTGAAATCAATAAAAAAAAATTAAAAATTCAATGAGAAGATAGAAACTAACTTCATTCATTAAAAATTGCATATCTCGACCTGAATTCACTGTACTGCTAGGGGAGTATAAAGTTATACAATCACTTTTCTTTCTTTCTTTCTTTTTCTTTCTTTCTCTTTGAATAACAAATGCGTTAAGATATAATTACCATGTCATAAACTGACCCTTTTCAAGCTATACTTCAGTGGTTTTTAGTATAGTCACAGACTTGTGCAACCATCACCACTATCTAGTTCCAGAACATGCTCATGACCCCCATCAATAAAACTCATGCCTATTAGCATCACTGCCCATTTCCTCTTCCCCCTAGTCCCTGGCAACTACTAATCTACTTTCTGTCTTTATGGATTTATCTATTCTGGACACATCCTATAAATGGAAACATGCAACATTCGGCCTTTCATGTCTGGCTTCTTTCACTTAGCGTAATGTTTCAAGGTTGATTCATGCTGTAGCATGCTCAGTACCTCATCTTTTTTATGACAAGTAGTATTCCATTGATGGATATACCACCTTTAATTTATCCATTTATTGGTTGATAGACATTTGGGTTATTTCCACTATTTCTCTATCATAAATAATGCCACTTTGGACATTTATGTACAAGTTTTTGTGTGGACATAAGTTTCCAGTGTTCTTGGGGCTATGCCTAAAAGTGGTCTTACCGTTTACGTCTATGTTTGACTTTTGGAGGAATTGTTAAAACTGACGAACTGTTTTCCCAAGTGGCCACTCCATTTTACAGTCTCATCAACAATGTATGAGGGTTCCAACCTCCAGATCCTCTCCAACATTTGTGATTGTCCATCCTTTTTATTTTCACCATCCTAGTAGAAGAGAAGTAATATCTCATTGTAGGCATAATTGCATTTTCCTAATGACTAGTGATGTTAAGCATCTTTCCATGTGCTTATTTGTATATATTCTTTGGAGAAATGTCAAATCCTTTGCCCGTTCCCCTTACCCCATCCCCAAGATTTTAAAATTTTTATTTGTCAGTATGGCGTTATCTAAGTCTGGAGGCTTGACTTCATTTAATACAACTCAATGATCTCTGATAGTCTTTTTTCTAATATGAACTTTAATTTTTCACCTTCAAAATATTTTCTTTCATTTCCTAGACAGCACTCTTGTTGTTGTTGTTAATCTTCACCCAAGGATATTTTTTTCCATTGCTTTTTCTTTTCTTTCTCTCTTTCTTTCTTTTTTTCTTTCAGAGATAGAATAGAAGAGAGGAAGGGAGTGGGGAGAGAGAGAAACATATCAATTAATTGCCTCCCACACGCACCCAGAATGAGACTAGGGATGGAACCTGCAACCCAAGTACATGCCTTTGACTGGGAATTGAACCCGAGACCCTTCAGTGTGAGAGCCAACGCTCTAGCCACCGAACAGCGGGCAGGGCTGGACTGCAGTCTTTGACGGAGCAGTCAGGAGTGTATGCTCTTAGCATTACTACAGCTTCACAAACCACTGCTTTCCCCATTCTTATTCATCTTCTTTCATGAACTTTGGCTCATCCTCAGCTTCTTCTTTCCCCTTTGCCCATTTCTAAATTGGATTATTTGTCTTTTTGTTGTTGAGTTGTAAGAGTGTTTTAAATATATTCTAGATGCTAGTTCCATATCAGATATATGTCTTGTAAATATTACCTCCCATTCCATGGGTTGCCTTTCTACTTTCTTGATCTTGTCCTTTGAAGCACAAAAATGTTAAGTTTTTATGACGTCCAATCTATCTATTTTTTTTAGTTGTTTGTGTTTTTTGTATCTAAGAAACTATTGTCTGAGGTCACAAAGGCTTGTTCTATCTTGTAAGAGTTCTGAAGCTTTTGCTCTTACATTTAGGTCTATGATCCATTTTGATGGGTCTATATGGTGTGAGGGAGAGCCACTTAAAAAAAATCTTAAAAAATTTTTTTTCTATATGGTGTGAGGTAGTACCACTTTTCTTTTCTTTTTTTTTTTTTAAATATATTTTTATTGATTTTTTACAGAGAGGAAGGGAGAGGGATAGAGAGTTAGAAACATCGATGAGAGAGAAACATTGATCAGCTGCCTCTTGCACACCTCCTACTGGGGATGTGCCCGCAACCAAGGTATATGCCCTTGACCGGAATCGAACCTGGGACCTTTCAGTCCGCAGGCTGACGCTCAATCCACTGAGCTAAACCGATTAGGGCAGTACTACTTTTCTTAAAAAAATCTTTTCTATAGTGAAATTTAGCACACATACAGCAAAACACAAAATAAAAATGCACAGCTAAATGAATTATCAAAGAATGAACACCTTTTAACCAGTACCCAGGTCAGTTGCCCATAATGGTAAAACATTCATCAGTTCATCTTGTTTTTTTCCCCTTCCGTGTCTCATTTCTTTGTTCCCACATAGTGCTTTCTGCAATCACTTCCTAAATAAACTATATAACCAAATCCTTGTCTTAAGGTCTGTGTTTTTGGAAACCAAATCTAAGACCTGGCTTATTTCAGAGGTATAGCTCTCCAGGGCTCAACACAAAGTAAGAGGGGTTCATTAGTACTCACCACCGCAGTGGGGACCCTGGACATCAATCCCTGTTGTTTTAGCCCTGAGTGCTTGTCAGAACCACTCAGCCTCTTGGCTTCTCACTCTGTCTTTCTGGAATTGGCATTCATCCCAGAGGAAAAAGGGGCTCCAAACACAAAACTCACTTCTTTGGGTCTTATTCATCCCTGGGATCCTTGTTTGGTAATTCATCATTATTTTGTTAACTCTCTTGTACCAGTAAGCAGGTCTACAGAAATATTTGGCTAACTTGTCTAGTTGTCTTCAGAGGGAGAAAAAGTCCTAATTATTAGGGGGAAAGCCCCTCCTCCTTTTCTAGGCTTGTATTGCATTTTGACTTTTTCCAGAGCTTCTGCTTGAACCCTGCTTACCTCCATTCCCTATTAGTATTCCCTCCTCCATTCATGCAACGGGATTGCACAACTCGGCACCTGTATTCTTACTTTTCCCTGTTCAAAGTGTGACCCACCAAAGTGTTGCGGCCCTGGGAGACTAAAATTCTCCTTAACACGCCATTCTGGGACAAAAAGGTTGCTATGTCAGCTGGCTGTCAAAGGCCAAGTGGGCAGTTTGAATGGGCTGCCTACCATCAGGAGATCAGCCTCAACCAGGCCAGGAAGTCTCAGTGCTAGGAAAGTGGGAGGTGGAAGTTGGGAGCAGGGCAGGACACAAAGAAAAGGTAGATTTGGAAGAAAGAATCATGAGGCAAAGTCCGGTGTGGTGTGGGGTTTGTTAAGAGGCAAATCTAAAACGACTACGGTTAGGCTAGATCAGTGGTCGGCAAACTCATTAGTCAACAGAGCCAAATATCAACAGTACAACGATTGAAATTTCTTTTGAGAGCTAAAATTTTTAAACTTAAACTATATAGGCCCAAACCGGTTTGGCTCAGTGGATACAGCATCGGCCTGCGGACTGAAAGGTCCCAGGTTCGATTCCGGTCAAGGGCATGTACCTGGGTTGCGGGCACATCCCCAGTGGGAGATATGCAGGAGGCAGCTGATCGATGTTTCTCTCTCATCGATGTTTCTAACTCTCTATCTCTCTCCCTTCCTCTCTGTAAAAAATCAATAAAATATATTTTAAAAAAACTATATAGGTAGGTACATTGTCATTAACTTAATTAGGGTACTCCTAAGGCTTAGGAAGAGCCACACTCAAGGAGCCAAAGAGCCGCATGTGGCTCGAGAGCCGCAGTTTGCCGACCACGGGGTTAGATGTTCTATTTGCCCAGAATCTTCTTGGAATCTCATCTTAAATTAAGTGACTTTTCTTAATTTTCTTGACTGGACTCACTTCCTTCTTTAACTCCATAGGATTCTTATTGCATTTATCATATCACATTTTTTTCCTATTGGCTTTGAATATTCTGTTCTTTCTAAATTATCTGTGTGTGGTACAGTGGAAAGAGCAACGGGTCAAAGTTAGTTGACCTGGGTTTCAGCCTCAGCTTCAGTAGTTACCTAAGGTGTTTGAGCCTCAGTGTATAATGGGGATAATGACATATACCCCATAGTGGGAGCTGAGTATTAAGACATCCTATATAATCTATATATATATATGAAAGCCTAAGCGACCAGAACGCTGGAACGACCGGTCGCTATGATGCGCACTGACCACCAGGGGGCAGGTGCTCAATGCAAGAGCTGCCCCCTGGTGGTCAGTGCGCTCCCACAACCAACCTCCTGCAGCCAGGCAACCTCCCCTGGTCCATCCCCCAATCCAGCAGGCCCCGGCCGGCAGCTGGCAGGAAGGTGGGGCCAGCCGGGGAGAGGGGCCACGGGAGGGAAGGCCCCGGCTGGCCCTGATTGCCAGCCAGGCCTAGGGACCCCACCTGTGCATGAATTTTGTGCACCGAGTCTCTAGTTCTATATAATAAAACCCTAATATGCAAATCGACCGAACAGCGGACTGAATGGCAAATGACTAGTCACTATGGTGCGCATTGACCATCAGGGGGCAGATGCTCAATGTAGGAGCTATCCCCTGGTGGTCAGTGTGCTCCCGCAGGGGGAGTGCTGCTCAGCCAGAAGCTGGGCCACCAGCTGGCGAGCACAGCAGTGGTGGTGGGAGCCTCTCCTGCCTCTGCCACAGCACTAACGACCCCTTGGGGGATGTCCAGCCTAAAGTCAGATTGGACAGGCCAGACTGAGGGATTCCTCCCCACCCCAGTGCATGAATGTTATGCACGGGGCCTCTAGTAAGTGTATAAAGTGGCACATAGTGAGCCCTTGGCAAATAAGTGTTCCCATTTGCAGAACCTACTAAGTGTCATGAGGTGCCCTACGTGCTTGGTAAGTTATTTTACATAGACCTCACCACAACCTATGTAGATCTATTCCTTAGAATATTTTACAAATGAGAAAAAAGATGCTTTGATAGGTTAAATAATTTAATCCATGTCCCATACCTAAATAACAGCAACGGGACACAAATCTAGGTCTGTCTGGGTCTAAAACTAGCCGTGGCCACTGGTCCACCCTGCCTCCCCATGGCTCACAGGGGCATCTAACAAATAACTGGTTTTGAATTTACTTTTCGTCAACACTAACCTGTGCCAATTTGGGAGCTGGTGACCTACAAAGTGTTCCATTATCTCCTCTGATTTACAAATAAACTTTCATGTATTTTGCTCAAAAGAACTTCCTAAGCAAAAGTGTGTGTGTGTGTAATGCATCAACCAGAGAAAAAGTGTCATTTAACATGAAGAACTTTTCACAGGACCCCTGATTTTAAGAAACACCCACAGACTGGAGAAGCGAGCGGCTTGGCTTCATGTTTTCACTTTTGCTTTGACATAGGGACCTGATTTTTTTTTGGAAGAGGCGTCACAGAAGCCTTTGAAGGGAAGCTATGAACTGGCTTCCTGGAGAAAAAGCAACTAGATCCACTCGCGAACTGGCGTTCAGCTGAAGAACGCCTCTGCAGGGCGGATCATCTTTCATTTGAAAGTCGTCAGAAAATCATGAACTATTGGAAGTTGGTGGAAATTTCCATTTTTCCTTTGTGCGACCACGGGATGGATGGCGGCGGCGGCGGGGTAACTGGGGAAACCCAGGCGGTAGGAGGCGTTGGCTCTGGGCTCCTGCCCCGGGGCCTGGTGGAAAGGCTCTTACATAACCTACCTTCGCCAACAGGCGGCGGTGCCTCTCCTGCCCCTGAGCTTCCACTTTAAATGTAACTGCGGAGGAAGAACGGGAAACAACGCCCCCCCGCGGGTTTGCAGAATAAGGAGGGCGGCCCCCCGGAAATCAAAGGGCATGCGGGCCCCCTCTTCCTGCCACCTCCCTGGAGAA
>NW_006288434.1:2764683-2765541 GCF_000327345.1 Myotis davidii
GGGCGGGTGCTGGTTCCCGGCAGATCGTCGCGGTGGGGGGGGGGGAGGAAGCGCCATGACTGTTGTTATTATTATTAAATTGGAGCCCCTGCGGAGAGGCTGGCCTGCCCGGGGTTGGGGTGGATCCGGGCGGGGGCGGGGAAGTGGGTCGGATTCCCTCTGCTCTCCTGCTCCCTTCCCTGTGGTGCGAGCTTTTCTTTTTTTGTTTGCTTTTTTTTATTTTTTTTATTCCAATGACAGTGTTTTCCTGAGTTGTAATTTGACAGCTGAAAACCCAGCCTAGAGTAGCAGAGAAACTCCCCGGCGTGTGCAGTTCGCAGGGCTGCCTCCCTGAACGCGCTGTGAATTTCTGGGGTGGGTTTGCCATGGGCGGAGGAGGGACGGTGATTTGTGTGTGTGTGTTTGTTTTTTTGTCTTTCACAAGAAGGCCGTCTTGGCCGTGGAGTCCTCTCTTTCCTCCTCCACCGTCCCCTGCCAGTTGAGGATATTGAATTGCAGGGCCGCCTGCTCCCAGGGAACTGAGATAAAGCAGGAAAAGTTCCCTTTCTGATGTAAAACAGAGACTCCACGGCGGTGGAGGGAGGCCTCCATTAAAGCAGGTCTTAGACTCCAGGACTCGGATCTGATGATGGGCTGAGTGTTTACGGGGTCACAAGGGGGGGCATGCTGAGCCGCCTTCCCCCCTGTGCTTTCGCGGCCCCTTTCATTTGCATGGCGGAGGCCATCGGGGTCCGGGTTTTGAAGTTCGGGAGGATTTTTGCGAGGTGGCCGGGTGACCTGAGTTGTATGACACCCGATTTGTCATGCGCTTCCCGGGAGCGGGAGGGAGAGGCCTAACTTGCTGCGGAGACACTGGCC
>NW_006288434.1:2765562-2782248 GCF_000327345.1 Myotis davidii
TTCGGAGGGCGTGGGGGGGGGGGGGGGCGACAGCCTCTGCATCCGACCGCGGCTCGGGTTTCACGCATCTTGGTTGTAGCCATAATTTAACGTGTTTGTGAAATTTTTTTTAAAGATATATTTTTATTGATTTCAGAGAGGAGTGGATGGAGGGAGGGATAGAAACATCAATGATGAGAGAGAATCATCGACCAGCTGCCTCCTGCACACTCCCCACTGGGGATGTGCCCGCAACCAAGGCACATGCCATTGACCGGAATCGAACCCGGGACCCTTGAGTCCGCAGACCGACCCTCTATCCACTGAGCCAAACCGGTCAGGGCAGTGTTTGTGAAATTTTTGGAATACTTTCCGAAAATACTGAAAGAAGCTTTAAGTCATGTAAGATTTTATTATGGGATCCTTAATCTGATATTATCTCATTAGAGATCTCTTGAAAGGCTTCTAACAGATTTTTTTGGGTGAGATTTCGAATTTGGCTAGTAGTGAGGATAGAACCAGTTTGGTAGTGCATGGAGTATAACGTCTTTTAACAGAAAATTCCACCATGGAGGAGAGACTCTTTACTACATACGAAGAGCCCCGACTAGTTTACCCAAGGACCACACATGCCAGAACATATTTTGCAGTACTATTTGGGCAATTTGGTTCATTTTTGAGCATTTCTTTTGCTTCAGCTAGTCTGAGAAATTGACCAGTAATGTATCTCTTTTTAAGCTGCCCCCCCCCCCCCCCCAATGAGAGAGAGACATCGATCAGCTGCCTCCTGCACATCCCCCACCGGGGATGTGCCTGCAACCCAGGTACATGCCCTTGACCGGAATCGAACCTGGGACCCTTCAGTCCGCAGGCTGATGCTCTATCCACTGAGCCAAACCGGTTTCGGCCAGTATACAATATTTAGATCATCTTTAGTTTTCATGCATGAAATAAGATAAGTGGATTTGATTCAGATCATAAAATGTGTGCATCAAGGATGCAGGTATTTTGAAAAAATAGGGAAGTGCTGTAGGTAAAATTTTAGGGACCTACATTTATATTGGAGTATAAAAATGTCTGGTCTGTTGAGATTTGTGAAGGCAGCATTTGACACAGCTCTGCACGCTAAGTTTTGAAGTAATTGACTTGTGGTAGAGCTTTCTGTGTGTCCCCCTTCAAAAAGAAGGAGCCAATCAACCTATTGCTGCATTGCTTGGGAAAAGTCTGTTTCCAAAGATACTGCTGTTCTGGAATCTTAACATCTGGAACAAGACTAGAATATGTACATCTTAAAATAACAGCCTTATCAAGGTTTAGCAAGTTTTGATAATAGAAAAGAATGTGCTACTACAGCTTGATTTTTTATACGTGAAATGTGCCTGTGATAGTCACAAATGAAATGATAGTTTTGGGTTAAAAGTAGACTTCTTTCTTTACACAGAAATTAAGATTGGACAGGCAGTGTGGTGTACTGCAAATAAATTGCTCAGTTAAAGAAAATTTAGGGGATTCAAAATATCACTATTTTCTTCAAATAAGGTTTTTTCTTAAGCCACATTCTTTTAAAAATCAAATATTTTGTTCAGTGTAATCGTGTGATGTCTCAAACATGTAAAATGCACTCAGTATTTAAAAAAGTTAAAACATTGATTTTTTTTTCTTTGTGTTTTCAAACTTGCTAATTCCGCAGTAGTCTTTGTTTATTTTTGTGTATTAAAGCCTTTAATTATTGGCCCTGGGAGACCAAATAATGAATGCAGTTGATGAATATAGATGGAGATGGCTAGGGCAGAGATGAGGAGTTTAGAGATCTTAGCATGTTGGTTGGTTGTAGTTTCCTGAAGTGATTACAAGGTCCCTGGTGCTGAGGGGCTGGCCTTCTGCAAATATTCATTGTGGTGAATTGAAACCATTCCATGCTCAGATATGTTCGTGACCTTTCAGTTTTCTTTCTAGGGAATTTCTGGAGTTAGTGCTGTTTCTGCTTAAAACACTGTCTCAGAAATAGGAAAAGGATATCAAGAGCATGGGTCTGCCTGTTCAGGTTGAGAGGAGAGCTGGAAAATGCCCAGGAAGTCCTGTAGACCAGTCTTCTCACTAATGAGCTGGAAAAGCAGGCCTGGAGACTGACGGAATTTATCCCGGTATACAGTGAGCACTGACTGCTGAGGTCCACATGATGGCTCTTCGGACTTTTTCCAAGGTCCAGGGCTCGTTCTACTGTTCCACGTGGTCTGTATTCTGGGATATTTCTGCTTCCTGAGGCATGCCAGCCTTAGAGCAGTTACTTGACTTAGAGTTTTGATTTTCTCTTCCCTCCTACCTACCTACCTCATGGCTCCAAATTGACTTTTGCCTTTTATTAGGGTGCTAACCCTCTCAACCCTTTCCTAAAACTAGATTAGGAGAGGGGAGGCCTTGTAAAGTTGATGTGGGTATGGCGGGGCTTGTCCCTGTCCTGAATGCAGGTTGTTAACAGCACAGCCAGCTCTCACTGTTTTTTCTGTACGTGGACTTTTCCTGTGAGCTTTGCTTTGGGCATTGTCATGTTGTGCAGTGATTAAGTCTTGGCTGAGATTTTCATATCAAAATGGCTTTTCTCTAAGGAGCTTCCCCCTGTAGGTGCTATAAGACTACAAGGTAAGATAATACAGACAGGAGTTTGAGATTTGGAATTCCTAAATCTGGATTTGTTTTAGCCATGCTGTTCATTAGCTATGTTGTGGTAGTCTAGTCATTTAACCACTTAGAACCTCACTCTCTGTCTCTCCTTCCCACCCTCCACACCCCTGCCTCAAGGTCAGTGAGGAGCAGTTTAGATAGTGGGAAAACACAAATATTATAATGCAGATTCTGCAGAAAATATAATGAAGAGATGGCTAGTTGTAACTGCTTTTAAGTGTAATCTGGTTCCCAAAAATGGCCCTGGAATATTCTTAGCACTGAATACAGAATCCAGACTCTTAACCTTAGATCAATAGTTTTATAGTTTTAAACTGGGTGTGATTTTTGCACCCCCGCCCCCCCCCCCAAAGGGGGCATTTTGGCAGTGTTTGGGGACACTTTGATTGTCACAGCTGGGGCATTGCTGAGATGCTGCTAAACATCCTACAGTGCATAGGCCAACCCTCCGACAACCACGAAACTCCTGTCCAAATGTCAGTTGTGCTGAAGTTGAGAAACTGTCCAAGATTATTTTAAATGCATATAGTTATAAAACTAAATGGAAATAATCTTCATGAAGAAAAGTCAAAGCAATATAAGCTAGTCTCATGTGACTATTTAAATTGAAGTTAATTAAAATGAAATAAAATTAAAAAGTCAGTTCCTCAGTAATACTGGTCACATTTCAAGTTTTCTGTAGCCACATGGAGCCGAGTGGTCACCATGTTGGACAGTGCAGATACAGAACAGTGCCCTCATCACTGAAAATTCTGTTAGAGAGCAGTGACCACAAGTCAAAAATGTCTTTTTTTTTTGCACAGGGCATGACATTTAGTAAGTGCTCCTTACTTTTATTTGGAACTGTTGGGTTTTAAAGACTCAGGCATACCCTGGCCCTCTCAGTAGGAGTCAGAAAATATGCCCGGGATTTCATGGAGCTGAACAAAGGTTGTGGAGGGTAGTTGAAAGCAACCTAAAATTTCAGCGTGCTACATCAAAAAGGACAACTATAGTCTGTGTGGGATAGAGCATCAATCACATCACCGGTGGGAAGTCTCCCTATTTGATTATTGAGATCATTACTACAAATAATACAGAATAACTGTACTGGGAAAATACAGGTGAACTTCACTAACATGATTAAATGAAGTTGATTAAGAAAAGTAAGATTAAAGACAGGGTATGAAATAGCCAAACAAAATATTGGAAAGCAAAGCAAAGAAGGGCAGATCAATTTTATAAATGAAGAAATCAGTGATTATATTGTAGGTTTAGTAGTGAGCAGGCACCTGTGAAGGAAATTGCATGGTCACATGAATACAACTGGGAATAATGGGATGAACTTAAAAAAGGTCAGGATTTTTCCTTAAGTTATTTACGAAATAGTCTCTAAAGGAAAGTATAATTATTGGAGATTATCAAATTATACTTCAGTAGAATTTATAGGGTTATTGAAAGCAATTTTAAAGTTTTCCTCTGAAAAATTTTAAGCTTTTCATTATGGAAATTTTAAACATATACAAAAGATAAAATAGTATAATGAACACTCAGGTACATTACCCAATCTCAACAGTTATCTACTTATGGCCAGTCTGGTTTCAAGCCTCTTCCATACATATTCCTTTCCATTAGGTAATTGAATCATTATACCTTCAAAATGTATCTCAGAGATGAAGACGTAAAAGAAACAAAACAAAAAATACCTTAATATAAGATGTCAGTCTGTTTAGATTTTCCTATTGTCACATAAACACTTATTTTCGATCAACAATTTTGATTTTACCTGATAAATCTAATTAGGTTCTAACATGTTACAACATTTGACATTCTTAAGAGAAAATTTGTTTAGATTGTAGACTTAGTAGGAGGGTCAGCATCACACTGGAAATCTTAAGGTTCCCTTCAGTTTGATGCTGTCACTTCTTAACCGCCAGTGTGATAGCGTTTTATCAGCAGTCACTTGTAATGATTGTGTAATGATAAGGTGGGATTCTTGAAATTAAAAGTAATTTTCTATGGAACACATTGAGGAATAAGATTGCTACGTGAAAAGTTAGCAGCATTCTTCTAAGTTAATATATAGAGGTGAGACTATTGGTAATTTGAACTTGGCTATTAGAAATTATTCCTAATGAGGCCATTTTTCATATTCCTGGATAGATCAGTACAGAGGTAATAAACCTTTTAAAATGAGAAATATGGTAACTATGTCCTGTGACATTGTCATTTTTGTCGGCATCCTTCCTATATAATAATAGCGTAATATGCAAATCAACCAAACAGTGGAACGACCGGTAACATGCACTGACCACCAGGGGGCAGATGCTCAACACAGGAGCTGCCCTCTGGTGGTCAGTGCGCTCCCACAGGGGGAGCGCCACTCAGCCAGAAGCCAGGCTCATGGCTGGTGAGCGCAGTGGCGGTGGCGGGAGACTCCCGCTTCTGTGGCAGCGCTAAGGATGTCCGACTCAGTCAGACATCCCCCGAGGGCTCCTGGACTGCAAGAGGGTGCAGGCTGGGCTAAGGGACACACACAACACACCCTCCCCAAGTGCATGAATTTCGTGCACCGGGCCTCTAGTATTTAATAAAGCATTAGAAATCAGTGTTCTTTCATGTGTATTCATGTCTTTAAGACAGAATTTCTTTCCTACATAGCAAAATTTGCTTAATTTCAGATGGTATGATTAATCGTAATTAAATGTTTTCAACTTTCTCTACTCTTGTTTTGTAAATCAGTTTTATTGAAGTATAACTTACAATAAAATCCATTTGAAGTGTACATTTGAAGTGTACGGTTTGATGAATTTTGACAAATGTATACAAAATTTGTATACCCACCACCACAATTAAGCTATATCACAGCCCAGCCTGTGTGGTTCAGTGGTTGAGTGTCTACTCATGAACCAGGAGGTCAGGGTTCAATTCCTGGTCAGTGCACATGCCCGGGTTTGGGGCTTGATCCCTAACAGGGGGCATGCAGGAGGCAGCCTGTCAATGATTCTCATTGATGTTTCTGTCCCTCTCTCTGAAACCAATAAAAAAAATATTTTTTAAAAATAGGACATTTTCATCACACCAAAAGTATTTTTTTTGTGTGTGTCACAGCCCGCTTGTTGTGATGTGAAAAGTGGAGGATGATGGGTTTTGTAAGCCTTAAGAAAAAGCCAATTTTGAGATTAGGAAGTGTAATTAATTTGATGAGAAAGCCAAAACAGACAATATGGCAGGGCAGTTTTGATGTCTAAATGATGAAAACGGTTTTATATAAAAGGCTTTGGGGGGATAGGATATTGGGCTTGTGCAGTTCATCTATTTTCTTATGTTGAAGGAGTGGCTTTGTTTCCTGTCCCAAAGTATAATGGCTGTGTCATCATCTGCATATGGAAACCCTACTTTGTCTTTACAGGAAGCACTAATCAAGCGATTTTTCTTAAATTGCATGCAAATCTCGTTTAAACATTCATTCTTAGTATGCTTAGAGTTCTAGTGGTGTTTAAGCTGGTCTTCCTCTCCTAGAAACCCTTTGGTGTTTTCCTTAAGTGATTGCAGGTGTTGTGATGGTTCTCTATAGACAGAATAATGAGGGCGAGGGACTGCTTCCATGCTGTGCACTGTGTGACCTTTCGTTTCTGTGGTGGTTCTTCGGGGAGGTATAGGAACTACTTTTTTTTTTTCTGGGTCTTTTTTTTTTTTTTATTGCACAAAAAACGATCTTAAATATAATGTTACATGCAATAAATAATATCTCAAGAAAAACAATTTAAAATATAATGTTACATGCAAAACTGTACTAACATAGTATGGGATCACAAAAGTTGTAGGAAATATTAAAAATCTGCAAATAACAGGATTACTTCTATTATATTCTAGAATATCCTCCCCTGCTCTATTTTTGTTCATCATTTTATGTTCTTTATATTCCACAAATGAATGAGATCATATGATATGATATTTATCTTTTCTCCAGCTGGCTTATTTCCTTATGCTTTTAAAGTCTATTTTGTCTGATATGAGTATTGCTACTCCAGCTTTTTTTTCTTTTCCATTTACATGGAAAATTTTTTCCCATCTCTTCACTTTCATCCTGTGTATCTCTTTATTTTGAGGTGGGCCTCTTGTAGACAGCATATAGTTGGGTCATGTTTTTGTATCCATTCAGGTACCCTACACCTTTTGATGGGAGTATTTAATCCATTTACATTTAGGGTCATTATTGAGAGGTACTTATTTATAGCCATTGTAATTCTGTATGGCTAGGTTTCTCTCTGTTTCTTCTTCTCAGCAGTCCCTTTAGCATTTCTTGTAATGCTGGCTTGGGGGTGGTGAACTCTTTTAGCCTTTTTTTTTGTCTGGGAAGCTCTTCTTTTGACAGTCTATTTTGAATGATAGTCTTGCTGGATATAGTAATCTTGGTCTCAGATCCTTGCTTTCCATTACTTTGAGTACTTCATGCCATTCCCTTCTGGCCTGTAGAGTTTCTGATGAGAAATCAGGTGTCAGCCTATGGGAACTCCTTTGTAGGTAACAGTTTTCTTTTCACTTGCTGCCTTTAAGATTCTCTCTTTGTCTTTAATTTTTGGCATTTTAATTATCATGTGTAGGAACTACTTTTTTTTTGCCTCTTGCAGTTGCCAGCAGGGATGAGTACAAATTGCTGCCACCTGCTCCTCCTAATTCCCTGTTAGGTCTCTATCACTGCTGAGGAGATGCAGACACAGAACCAGGGTAGGGTGTCTTCTGTATGAGGAGGTTTACAGCTCATGGTCTGCAAGTCAGGGATGACATGTGGACTGTTTTTGTTGGCAGCTGCTCATCTTTCTGCCGCTTCTGAGAACAGAGAGCTACTGCAAGATACATACAACATGGACATTCAGAGACAGGAATCAGTCTGCAGTAAACAGCTAGCCCGTAACATCCCAGAATTTGTTTGGTTCCCCAAAACTGTTGAGGGGCTGGGACTCTGGGCAGTTGGTCTTTGGCTTTTCTTCACCAGGGCCTCTTGAGTCCTCCGAAGACTCTTTGGAAATGTAAAACTTCTTTTTATGACAGGAAGATTTAATCTTTCTTTGGTAGATTTTAGGACATTCTTGAGGGGTGATAGCATTTGTTTTTGGGTATGTTTAAAGTTATGTTTAAACTTTTTTTTTTAATGGAAAGTTTTTCTGGCAATAATGTTGAGGTTTTTAAGAGTAACATAACCTTAACCAAATTGTAGTAAAAACATTTATTGTGGTGGCTTTTTCTGATTAAGAGGTTCTTTGATTTAAAGTAGTGCTTTAAATAATCAAATACAAGGTGGACTGACTACTTTATGGTACTAAATAGATCACTGTATAGAAGAAGGCTTTTACCATTTTCGTAGTTTAAAATGAGTTGGTGACAGCAAATAGGGTCAAGCTTGTCAGTTCCTTGCAACTCTCAGCCATTCTTTCCCCCTCAGATTATGGGTTCTCTAGCTGAATGTGACTGGAATTGAACCCCCCAAGACCCCTCAGTCTGCAGGCCAATGCTCTATCCACTGAGCCAAACCAGCCAGGGCATGGGATGATAGCTTTTTAAGAACAGATGTCAGTGCTCATAGGGTTACAGTTGAGGGAGTGAAGCTGATCTGACCAGTAGCAAACAGAAAGACTGGTGAAAGAGTTGGCCTGTGTAAATATTTGCTCTGTGTTGCCTGCACAGAGTTTGAGGGCAGTGTTAGATTAATTTTCCTTGGTCAGTAAATGTTTGTGTGCTTCTCAAACATTGTGCTAGGCCAGGGGTGCTGCTAGACCAGGTTGCTGCACCATCCCTGCCTGGAACTTCGGGTTGAGAAGTAGTTGGAACTTTTTCTGGCTTATATTGGGAAAGTTTGGAGAAAAGTGAGGTGATAGATTAGTGGGTCTAGGGAGTGGCATTAGGTGGGTGTGTCATGTGCTTTTTTGAAAATTATACTTTTTACTTTAAAACAAGGATAAACTCATAAGAAGTTATAAAAATAATGCAGAGAGGTCTCCTATACCCATAACCCAGCTTCCCCCAATGGTAACATCTTGATTTTGCCAAGTATTTTTCATATCCTTGTCAAAATACTAGAGATGGAAAGGAACATTTTTCTTATATGCATTTAAACATATATATATTTTTATTGATTTCAGAGAGGAAAGGAGAGGGAGACAGAGTCAGAAACATCAATGACGAGAGAGAATCATTGATCGGCTGCCTCCTGCATGCTCCACACTGGGGATCAGGCTTGCAACCCAGGCATGTGCCTTTGACCTTAATTGAACATAGAACCCTTCAGCCCGCAGGCCGACGCTCTATCCACTGAGCCAAACCAACTAGGTCTTATATGCATTTTTGAACATTGTTTATTTCTCTGCTAAAATAACATAGATTAGAAGACAAATATTTAAAGAAAACTTGGTATTTTTAGATGATTTTAAGTTGATGGAAGATACAGTAGGCAGGGATTAAGTTTTTAGTCAGTTCATCTTATATTTGATGGTGAATGGAAAATAAATGGGAGGAAAACAGTGGCTGGGGATTTGTTCTTTTTTTATCTGACACCAACTGGCCATGTGACCAGGAGTAAATGATATAACTCTTTTGTAAAATTAGAGAATTGGGCTAGATCCTTTAGGTTTTTCCCACTCCAATTTCTATCCTCTTAGAATTGTGTTAAAGGGTTTTTGTATTGTGGAATGACTTGGGGAAGAAAGAACTGATACTTAAATTTTGTTGATGAATGAAAAAAAATGAACTAGGAAAGTGGGAAAATAAATTTTATTCTTTTGCTCAATTCAATGATTATTTTGCCAACTAAATTATATACATTGGGATACAAAAATGATGATCTCTGCTTCATGGGGCTTTCAGTTTAATGGGGAGACAGACATACAAATAAAGATTAAGTAAGGGGTTAGATAAAGTCAGAAGGAAGAAGGAACTAATAATTAAACCTGGTGCTTCTGAAGGGCTTTGAAGACAGGTTTCAGGGTGTGGGGACTGGTTTCATTTTCTTTCCATTCTCTTGAGCCTAATGAATTTTCGTTTATAGGATTGAAGATACTGTCAGCAGCGGAGGGGTTCATTGCTGCCTGTATTTGACACTGATAATGAGAGTCCAGAAGTGTTGTGTGAGAATAGTCAGTGGGTTTTTTGTTCTTTGCTCTTTATTTGCAAAAGATACTGTCCAGGGATAATAAGTCAAGACAATTGGCCCATCAGGGTATGAAAACTGGTTGCTTCATCCTTATGCTTTTACTATATTGGGAGTTGGCAAGGACGGAGAGGGGATACCTGAAGAGTTTATGTGGGGAGTCTGCTCCTTCCTGTCACTTGTGTACAGGGTGGGACTGGGATCCTGGGGCCAGCTTGAACACTGCCAGGAGAGCAGTGTAGTAGCAAAGACACTTAAAAATGAGACCAAGTGTTCTCTGACTCTTTCATGGTTATTATTTTTGTTTATAATACTTCAGTTCATCTAATGTACTGCCCATAACTATTTGAAGATTATAGTTGTAGATATTCATGTAATAGATAGGTTTTATTGGGTTTAGAATTTCATACCAGAATTAAGACCTGTAGGTGAGATGAAATAGTCAAAAATACATTTTTTTAAAATTTAGATGTATCTGCTTAACTTTTAAGTTTTGTAATACATTTTTACCTATCTTCAGGTTTGTTTTATGGTATTGACATTCATAATCAAGTATTACAATTCTTACAGAATTTGGGAGTGTTACTGTATATCCAAAAGATTTTGTCCTACAGACAGGTCCTGATGGGGGCAGAGCTCTGAGAACTGGAAAGATACTGGATTTGGAGGTAGGCGGCTTGGTCTTCGTATTGACCAGTGGTGGGATCTTAGACAAGCCATTGCCTGCAGTGAGTCTTAGTTTACTCATTTGTAAGATGAGAGGGTGTATTTGATATTTGAAAGTTAATATCAGCTTTGAGTCTGTGTGATTTGGGCCGTCTAGATAGTGTTTGATGAGTTATAGTTGATGTATGTTGGTCACCTTTGACATTTTAAGATTTAGTATTATTTCCTGCCTCAGACCTGCTTTTCTGCCCTTTTGTACTTGTTCTAAGGGGTTTTTAGAATTGTGTGTTCTAAACTTCGCCTGTTGGTTTATTAACTGGAGGGGAACTCTTAAAAATCAGCCCAAATATTCTGTATTTTTCAAAAAATTTCAAACGGCTAGGACTGATGTATTAGTACAATTACATTATCTTTTAATTACACTTTTCATATAAAATTAATGGGGGAAGGTTCTATGTGACAAAAGCTCACTTGAAATAATGTGGGATAAAGCAAAAGCACATTGACTGTGTGTCACCACTGGGGGTGGGAGTGTTTGCTCACCTTTGATTTCTGCTGGGTTGAAACTTTTCTTTACCAAGGCTGTTTAGGAGGTCCCAGTGCTGTCAAGTGTTCGGTGGGAATTGAACCTCTATTTTCCAGGATACCTATTATCATCTGTATGTTAGGCTATGGTAATTGATCTTACCTTTTGACTGGAGTAGTATACTGCAGGTCTACTTGAGTTTGATTGCTGAGTACGAAATAATATTTGAGATGTTCGACATTTTACACCAAGGAGGATTTTAGGATTTTTTTATTTATAGCTGCGGAAATAGAGGGCTGGAGTGCCCAAGATGATTAGTTAAGTGGCCAAGATTCTGCATCAATTCAGCTTTATTGCTTTTCCTTTTCTTTTTGGAATGAGCATGGGAAGTTACTTGTGTTTCTGATACACATACATATATTATATAAACGTAATTAAATGTTAACATGGATACACTATATATGTATGTATGCCATTAAAATAATTTCTCATTTAATTCGGTAAATTTTGGGGCCTTCTGCTGCATGTCGGTCTAAGTCTTGAGTGAATGGTGGTGGAGCTGAGTCTGTGGGAAAGACTGGCTAGTATAGGGCAGTGAGATGAGTGCAGTGAAGAGAAAGTTCCAGATTCTTTTCCAGAGGCACATAGGAAGAAGGAAAGCTTACTGGGAGAAGAAATGCTTAAAAGGAGGATCAGGATTCTGAATAGGAGGGGGGCTGAGGGGCCAGTGTGGGGGCTGTGTTTTCAGGGCAGGGTAATAAGGGCTGAAAGAGTTTTCTGCACGGGAGAAACAACATGTGTGAAGACCCTTAATTGAGAGAGTCCAGTACATTTGAAGATCTAAAGCCCAGAATGCTTAGAATAATGAGTGCATAGGATATCAAATCAGTTGAACAGTTCTTTGGTAGAAAAAGATACCCTGTTAACTATCTTCAGTAATGAGCTTTGTATTATCATGATAAAATAAATCTTATGTGCTAGGTCATATATTGGCTGTGACTGGTTAATTTAATGGGTTAGACTTAGGGTAAATGAACCAGTGCAGTAAGGGGTGTGAATTCCATTCCATTTTAGGCCAGTTGCTTGATTTCATGACTACAAATAGCATCTTTCACCTCTGTCCAGCCAGGTTATTGGTGTATGCTACGGTTCATGAGGATGAGCAAGCTTGAATGGATGGTTCAGATCAAATGCCTCATTGCTGTTGGGAAAAACTGCAAATCCTGCATATGAGCCAATATTGCTGAGATAAAGCAGTCCATGGGGTTAACCATGTTAAAGACAAAAGTTTCATAAGAAGTGCTGAAAGAAAATGGCAATGCACTTGTCTCTGGGTTATGAGTGATTACTTAAACATTTTTTTTATATGCTGATATTATTTAAGAGAATTTTTTTATTGATATCAGAGAGGAAGGGAGAGGGAGAGAGAGATAGAAACATCAATGATGAGAAAGAATTATTGATCGGCTGTCTCCTGCATACCCCACACTGGGGATTGAGCCCACAACTCAGGCATATGCCCTGACCTGGAATCTAACCAGGACCTCCTGGTTCATAGGTTGTGGCTCAACCACTGGGCTGGCTATTTACTAATTTTAGAGTGAGGGAGAACATTGATTTGTTGTTCCACGTATTTATGCATTCATTGGTTGATTCTTTTTAAATTTTTCTCAGTCCTCATCTGAGGACATATTTTTATTGATTCCTAGAGAGAGAGGATGGGAAAGAGAGAAACATCAATTGGTGCCCCCCTCCTCCCCCATGTTCCCTGACCTGGGATGGCACCCGAAACCTAGATATGTGTCATGACCGGGAATCAAACTGGAGACCTTTTGGTGAACAGGACAACAGTCCAACCAACTGAGCCATCTGGCTAGGTCCATTAGTTGATTATTGTATGTACCCTGACTGGGGATTGAACTTGGAACCTTAGTGTATTGGGATGATGCTCTACAACCAACTTACCAACCTGACCAGGGTGAGTAATTACTTTGATGTCTTTTAATATGTGTTAGTATTTTATACACCTCTATTTGAGCATGTATTATTTTAATAATAGAAAAAGAATAAAAACCATAGGAAAATGTTATAGTTTAGTTAGCTATCCACCTAAAACAAGAACATGAAAAGCATTGAATAAAAAATACTGATTTAATTTCATTAAATTTCTTACTCTAGAAACTTCTTATAGGAAATACAATTCTTTGCATAAAACCAAGGAATGATTCTATAAATAGATTTATTATTTTGAAACATTATTTTAAGCTTAGATTTTGAACAAAGCCCGTTAGAATCAGATCTGGGCATAATTTCTGACTTGAGCTGTGAGAATGTTTGCTCACAACCATGCCAAAAGAAATGGTGTCTAAGGAAAGCCTTTGGATTTTGAGTTCACCCAGGGAGAAGACAGCTTGTAAAAATCATTGCGGTAAAATTTAAACTTTTTTCCCCTAGTAAATTGACCAGAATTTTCTTCCTAAATTAGAAATAGAAATGAACATTCTCAGAAATCATTTTTTAAAAATTTGACTTAAAGTTTCTTTTATTCATTGTTTGTCAGCATATTTATGGAGGGCTTGTTTGGGCCAGATACTTCAGGGCAAATTTTCCTGCCCTTGTGGCGCTTATTCTAGTGACATGCTTTTTATATGTTAATAATTATAAAACACTTCCATTGAAATGTATGGTGTTTAATATCCATATGATACATCTATTTGAAATATATCCTTATTAACATATAATCTATATCAGCCAAGCAACTGGAACGCCGGAAGGACCAGTCACTATGACGTGCACTGCGGTCGGCCAACCGGCCTGATCAGGGCCCCCCCCCACCCCAACCAGCCTTGCCCCCAGTTGGGGGTGGGACCAGCTGGCCAACCACCCATGGCTCCTGCCCCCCACCAGCCTGGCCCAGTAGGCCTCCATTGGAGTGGGCTGACTGGACCCCATCCGTGCATGAATTTGTGCACAGGGCCTCTAGTATATATATAAAACCCTAATATGCAAATAGACTGAACAGTGGAACAACCGAACAACTAGGCTGCTATGACATGCACTGACCACCAGGGGGTGCGCATGGACCATGGCAGGTGCCGGCTCTGGTGCTAGCAGCGGGTGTGAGCACCCGGTGGGATTGCAGGGCACGGGAGCAAAGAATTTTCAGTAACCACCAGAGGCTCGCCCTGATGACAGCAACCGGTTTCCCACCTTGGTCTGGCACTCTCCCACTCCCCTGCTTCACCATCCCGCTGCAGCCAATGCCTGCCATGTTCTGCACACGCCCCCTGGTGGTCAGCACATGTCTTAGCCACCGGTTTTTTGGTTGTTCTGCTGTTTGGTCTATTTGCATATTAGCCTTTTATTAAATAGGATTGTCAGATAACATCTTATTATCAGCAGCAAAAGATGTGGAAGTGATAGGCCAGGTTGTGCACTTGTTAAACTTGCAGGGATGTTTGGAGACCATTTTAATAAGAAACCAGTGACTTGTGAAGTGTTAGGCCTTGTCAGCTTTTGTTTCCTTACATAGTCCCCTGACTGCAGGGATCAGGAAATGAGAACATTTTATCAGTGTATGTTACCTGGTTGGTTGGCAGGAGAGTTGGCCTGTCAGTGTTATATTAGTTACAAAGGTGTATAGAAGTGTAAGGATTTTGTTTATGTTTACATAAAGATTGGCTTTTATTTTGAGCAAAGATTTACTTCAGATTAGTCTAAGGTGAAATTGATTTGTAAATAAGATACTTGAAATAAATGTTTAAGGAAGTCCACAGGTGCAGGGAATATACAGGTTTTGTTTGTTTTTTTTCCTTGTCACAGTTAAAGGAAACTGTTAAGGAAGATATCAAAGATGAAGCAAGAATGAGGCTTTATTCATATACCAGTGGAATTAACACCAAAGAAAATGTTGAGTTTTTTGTTTTTTATCATTCTGTGTTTGTTTTTATTGCTGTGTTATAAACAACCCTAAACTTAACGTGAAACGACAGTCATTATTATTTCTGGGGATTGACAATACTCAGCTAAGTGGTTCTTACTCTAGGTGTCTTCTGCAGTTGCAGTCGATGGTAGCTTACATCATATAGAAGTCAAACAGCTGGGTCCTCAGGCATCTCTCCCTCTGTGTGTGTGGTCTCTGCAGAATGGATGCTTCCAGGTAGCCAGACTTCATATGTGTCAGCTCAGAGTTTCAAAGGCATGAATCCCAAGAAAGACCATCAGGCTGGAATGCCTTTTTATGACATAGTCTTAGAAGTCATGCAGAGTCACTCTGCCTCATTTTTATTCTCAAGTAAGTCATAGGCCTATTCAAGGAGGGATAATTAGACTCCAGCTCTTGATGGGAGGCCTGTCAAAGAATTTATAGATTTTTTCTAAAACCACCGCAACCATTAAAAAATATGATAAACTAATAGTAAAGTATAATTATTCAGAAGGAGATTTGGGTACCATGAAAGTATTAGAAAAGATTTGGTATGCGTTTGAAAATAAAAACAAGACTTGCGCTGAAACCGGTTTGGCTCAGTGGATAGAGCGTCGGCCTGCGGACTGAAAGGTCCCAGGTTCGATTCCGGTCAAGGGCATGTACCTGGGTTGCGGGCACATCCCCAGTGGGAGATGTGCAGGAGGCAGCTGATTGATGTTTCTAACTCTCTCTCTCCCTTCCTCTCTGTAAAAAATCAATAAAATATATTAAAAACAAAAAACAAAAAAACACAAGACTTGGCATTTATGGCACTGGACATTATGCATTTTGTGGAAGTAGTAACTGTTAATAAACTTAATATTTCCAGGAAGAAGTACTGCACTTGACAGTTAAACAACTTAACATCCCAGAGACAATCCACATCCTAGGTCTGAGTCCCAGGGAAATCAATCTAAATGTGCTTCTTTGACATCACTGGTATTACTCACATAGGCAGGTGGTTGACTGGGTGCATTATTTAGGGCTTGTGAAGCATTTGGTAAGCTCTGAGACTTAAAGATTGGAATATGGGCTACTTCTTTACTATGATTGTGCAGACCCAGGGTGTATTTTGCTGTGAAACAGAATTTTCTTTGGATAAGAACTACTTAGCTTTATCAGCCATTTAATTGGTCAGCTTTAGGACTGAATTTTTTTTCTGTGTCCTGAGACAAATATGCCATGAAGGTTTTGCTGCTGAGTCAATTTGTTTCAATGATCATTTGTATGCCCACAATGTGCCAAGCATTGTACTAGCTACTGGCTATAGTGGACTTCAGAATAAACTTTACAGCCAATTCCTAAAAGAGAGTTTCAAAATCTTTTGGGCAGGGTCAGTGATAAAATAAATATGTAGCTTACCCGTATGATTAATATGAAAATAAGGTCTATTTGCAGGTAAAGTTTGTTGGAAAAAGTATGATTCATATGAAAATAAGGTCTATTTGCAGGTAAAGTACGTAGCTTTGTCTAAGTGGTATTCTGGTATTATTTGTTGTCAAGTTTAAAGGGATATTAGTCATTTGTTATTTTTCTTGCTGTTTTTATTAAATGGAATGAATGTGTGAAGTTGCATCATCTTTTATGTGAATGTGAAAAAGAAAAGCCCTGTAGTTTTTGTACATACAGTACTTTTTGTTGTTTTGCCAGTTTCTAATAAAAGAGGCCTTACTGTTGTCACTGTAAAATGAAGATGTGGGATTGGACTGTGTCTAAGGGTCTTACCAGGTCTAACACTCA
>NW_006288434.1:2782274-2783733 GCF_000327345.1 Myotis davidii
TGAGTGGGTAGATTCTGGATGGTAAAGATGGTAAGAGGTGCCAGTGAAGTGTCAATTGAAGTTGAATCATATTTTGGATTTTCTGAAAGCTGAGACTAAAAGTAGTGGTAGCAAATGGCACCGTTTATTATATTATACTAGAGGCCCTGTGCACGAAGTTCGTGCATGGTGGGGTCTCTAGGCCTGGGTGTACAGGAGGCAGCTGATCAATGGTTCTTTCTCATCATTGATATTTCTCTCTCTCCCTCTCCCTTCCTCTCTGAAATCAATAAAAATATATTTTTTAAAAACCCAATGGATAGCAAGTTTTGACGTAAGTTTCCTTTATGTGATTATATATAAAAAAGCAAAGTTATAATAAGATTGTTTTGTGGAGCTCATTCGTTGGAGATTGAGGATTGTAACTTTCTAGGTTAGAATTATGTAGTGTTTAGAGCAGCCGTAGGATCCGGCCCTGAATAAAACTAAATGAATAAAACTAAAAAAAAAAAAAAAAAAAAAAAGACCGTACCCTTTTTATGTAATGATGTTTACTTTGAATTTATATTAGTTCACACAAACACTCCATCCATGCTTTTGTTCTGGCCCTCTGGTCCAGTTTAAGAACCCATTGTGGCCCTTGAGTCAAAAAGTTTGCCCACCCCTGGTCTATGGAGCACTGTTTTTCAAATATCTCATTTAGCATCCTGGCAGCACTCTTGGGGAGGACATTTGAGTTGCAGGAGTCTCAGCATGGTTCCCAGGCTGTGCAGTGTGAGGGGTAGATCTCCCAGCACAGACCCTCAGGTAGTAAGTCGCATAATAGGCCCTGCTGCTTAGAGGCTCAAGGGTACTTTTTTGAACTGCAGTTCTAAATATTTGTAGGTAAAAACAAACCATTGTGGAAAAGAACTGGGTTCTAGCCTTTAAAAGCAGTATCTTGTGCCTACACGAATATATTTTTAAAAATTGCTTTAAAATATTCATCTGTTTGCAGAGGGCAGAATCATCATCATGTTCCTTTTCCTCCCTCTTACCTGGGGTTTGAGGGAGGAGAAGGAACCATGTATAAATTGATGAATAGTTTCCATGCTCAGTTGAGTGTTGAAACTAGGAATATTGTTCATTTCTGAAGCCAGTGTGCCTATACGTATATATTAAGTCTTCCTATAGACTCTTCAAGCTAGAGTGTCTGATGGTAGACTGGGGAACTGTAGACTCATTATCGTAATGACACTGAATTGTTTCTATCTTTTATGTGTTGTTTTGGTGAGAAAGTTGTGAACAGTTGGTCTCTGGTGTATACTTAGGCAAACTATGCAGTACCTACAGTGTGCAAAAAGTTAAGTCACAGGACACATTCTTTTTTTATTGTTATTTTATCTTTTTTTAAAAATTAAATCTTTATTGTTCAGATTATTACAGTTGTTCCTCTTTCCTCCCCCCATAGCTCCCTCCACCTGGTTCCCACCCCCCCCCC
>NW_006288434.1:2784782-2799391 GCF_000327345.1 Myotis davidii
GTGCTTCAGTGGGGCTTTGGTGCTCACTGAGTCTGCCCCCTGAGTGTGTCCCTTATGGATCTGAGGAGCTGCAATCTGGATGGTCCCACTGGCTCCTGGATCTCCATGGAGGTGCTAATCTAGCCTCTGCTTGAGGCTATCCAGCAGGAGCCAGTTGTGAAGCAATGCAAGTTGCCCTGGGGCCTTGGGCCAGCTTCAGTTTGTTAGGTAATTATCACTCGCAAAGGGCCAGATCTTTCATATGCAAAAGCCTCCGTACACAGCTTGGGCGGGGCGGGGTCCCAGGGGATCAACAGGGCGAAGAGGGCAGTTATGGCTGCTCTCAGAGGCCCTGCTTCTCAGTGTCCCGGCAATTGCTGAAAGCACTCCCGAGAGAAAGCTGCCCTCGAGCACCGATCAATGGCAGACAGCCCAGTTTCTCCCGTATGAGTCTGGGTCCCAAGAGACTTGCCTGGAACTGGAGCTCAGAGCTTGAGACTCCCTCCCAATTGAAAAGACGTGTCCTCAGCCGCCAACCCTCTCTGCATGCGCCTCTGTACTTCTGTATTTTACTTCCGCACCGCACCTCCTCTGAGTCTTGGTATGCTTTTCTCTTTCCTTCTAGTTGTAGAATTTCCACTCAGCCAGCCTTCCTGAGGTTCTGGATGATGTCCGTTCCATCTTTTAGTTGTATTTTTGAAGTGGTTGTGCGAGGCAGCAATCTCCGGTGTTTACCTATGCTGCCATCTTGGTTTTCTCCCACAGGACACATTCTTAAGATGTGTACTATGTAGTTGGGAAAATAAAACTGAGTTATAAAAAATAGCAATATCAATGATAATAGTTCAAAGCAGTAATTGATTATTTACAAAATTGAATAGAACTGATGAGCCCTGGATGAGCTCAAAAGAGGACGTGCCCTATGGATTGTAGCACCTTAATTATACTTCCTGTAGATAGTTGATATGTACCTTGGGTAGATAGGTAATTCTAAATGTAATTTGTAGAAGTTGAGATAACCAGATCTTAATAGATGCTATGGCTTCACATTATTTTTATAGTACATGTGACCTAAGAAGTATATTTTTATCCATGAACTTCAGTTATGTCTAGTGGTATTATGCGCTAGTTATGAGATCTAGTTCAGATTTCTTTCAATTCTGTTTTTTATTGGGACATAATGGTAGATATTTAGAATCATTCTTTGCTATCTTTATCCTAAGTAGTACACCTATCAATGATAGTTGTGCATCTTCAAATTCCTTTTTCACTGTTTCCCATTTAGCAGTTACTTTTCTTTCATTCAGTCCAAAGTAGTAATGACAGTAATAGCAGGAGCAGCTAATATTTTGTACCAGGCTCTGTATTAAGCATGTGATGTGCTATTAGTTCAAATGTGGAAGTAAGCTTTGCTACAGTAGAAAAGAAATTATGGTTTAAATTATTTCTTGGATGTGTTGAGGGACTCAACAATCTTTCTGGGATATTTCAGATCAAAACTCTTGATTTAGTTTAAAAGTGAGTCTTTTAAGAAATCGTGATTTGTGTGGTTAGAGTTTTTCTGGCTTGTCTACTTTATAGACTCTGGTCAAGCTTAATAACTCAAGACACTGGTAAGAGTTCAAAGCAGTAGGGCAAGATGCTTTAGACCAGCGGTCGCCGACCCTTCGGACCTCACCGACCACCAGTGTGGTCCACGGACCACCGGTACGCTGCTTTAGACTTACTGGTTTCAGAGAAGAGCTTGTAAGGAACTCCTCAGGTTTTTAAAGAGCTTTTACAAACCCTAGAGGGTCTTTGTTTTTTGTTTATTTGATTTTGGTCTCTTGCTCTTCTCCCTTACCCCAAGTTCTTGATTATGTAGATGCACAGTAATGTTCAGAATATTTAAAGGTATTTAAGGTTGCACATACACATTTTAAACACAAATAGTGATTTTTCTTTTCTATCACTTTTGGACATGAGACCACAGTTCCTGTGACATTGGTTGGACAAATGAATCTATATACTTTCTGTATCCAAAAGGCAGGAGAGAGGAAGTTTTGTTTGTTTCTAACTCAGTTAACTGTTTTGGTGACATTTTAAGTAATTTTGGATCTAGTTTTGATAGTTTGTTTTAATAAAGTTTTTAAAACCTTGTTTCTGCTTTTCTATTTTTTTTTAATCTGCTGGACTTTTAAATATACTTTTATTGATTTCACAGAGGAAGGAAGAGGGAGAGAAACATCAGTGATGAGAGAGGATCTTTGATTGGTTGCCTTCTAGACCGCAACCCGGGCATGTGCCCTGATTGGGACTTGGGACTTGAACCATGACCTCCTGTTTCATAGGTTGACGCTCAACCACTGAGCCACGCAGGCTTGGCTCTATTTTCATTTTTGGTGTGCCATTTTTTGTTTTGTTTTTTTGCTTTATTTAGATGACAACAAAGTTACTTTTTGTCGATGCATCGTTATTGGTTTAGGATTATAATTTCTGATTGGGAATACTTTATCCTCAAAGTGATAGCTTCCAGTATTTCTTTTGAGGAGCTCAGTGTCATTCTGACACCTGATCCTTTCTGCTTGATGCCCTTCACCCAAAAAGTTTTAGGGTCTTCCCTCAGTTCCTGGTGCTGAGAAATTTCATGTTGATATGCCTTGATGGTAGGGCCTTTTCTCGTTTGTTTTTTGGGCCCCACACACTTGGCTAACTTCCTTTATTCTGGGAGCGCGTATCATTCAATTCCAGGAAATCTTGTATGTTACTTAATACTTTTTTCTCCTATCTGTTTTTTCTCTCTTCTTTTGGAACTCCTGGTATTTGGATATTTGATTCCTCCCTGGCTACTCTGATTTACTCATCTTTTCTCTATTTTCCATTGTTTTGACATTTTGCTTTATATTATGTTGAACATTTTTTTCTCCTTTTGGGCCAGTTACTCTAGAGAAGGAAATTCTAGAACAGCCGTGGGCAAACTACGGCCCGCGGGCCGGATCCAGCCCGTTTGAAATGAATAAAACTAAAAAAAAAAAGACCGTACCCTTTTATGTAATGATGTTTACTTTGAATTTATATTAGTTCACACAAACACTCCATCCATGCTTTTGTTCCGGCCCTCCGGTCCAGTTTAAGAACCCATTGTGGCCCTCGAGTCAAAAAGTTTGCCCACCCCTGTTCTAGAAAGTAAGTGTTGTTTCGAGCATTCTGGGATAGGGGCTGGCTGACTTCTATTTCAATAAATAGCTTTCACATCTTCCAGTGTGCTCATCCCTGCCTAGGTATCCCCAGGCTATTATTCTGATAGAATTTTTGTAAGCAGGGTACAGTTCTGTCAGAGACTGGGAAGGGTGGTCTCCTGCCTATAGGGTGGGAATCTTAACTGCTCCTTATTGCAAACTTCCAGCAGTCTTCCTGGTAGGGGTTACCCCCAGACATCAGAGGTACCCTGTGCCCTAAATTCCTAGAAATGGGTCTGCTAATTTTTGGCTCTTCTCTTGGGATCTTCATTTTCAGGGGCTTTTAAAGGCTGGGCATTTAGGGGAGTTCTTAGGGGCAGAGCAATAGAATATTCATCACCTTTATGCTGATGTACCAAAATGAGATTTATTCACTTAATTTGTCCTTGGGTATGGTTGGCAAATAGTACTTTATTATATTTCTATTATTTGTCTCCCTGAATAGGGTGATTTAAACTATTTACCCTCTGGTTGGGGAGGAGAAGTGCAACCCATGGTTTAGGACAGATAGGATTTCCTAGGTGGACAGAAACAGCTGTTTAACTGTCTGTCTCAGTTTCCCTATTTCCCTTGTCCTGGAATTTTTCTAGCTTCTTACTACTCTATTACAGAAGGATTGTTGGATCTGTGTCCCTTACATCTGCTTTCCTGTTAAGTGGAAAAAAAAACCCCTGCATCTGTGACGTACACTGGTCTTTTCTTTTTGACTTAGACTGCTCTAGCACTATCCATTGTTCAGATGACTTGTAAGAAAAATGAAATAATTTAAATTTTAGAATTACCTTTTTGGCATCCTGAAGTATTTTGGAGAATTTTAACTTTTTTATTGCATAGGAGGGAGGGATAGAATGTGAGAGAGGGAGGAAGGGAAAAGGGAAGGAAGAGAAAGAGAGAGATTGATTGGTTGCCTCTCATTTGCTTCCTGACTGGGGCCGGGATTGAACCTGCAGCCCTGGTACATGCCCTTGACCGGGAATCGAAACCGAGACCCTTGGATGCATGGGCCAACACTCTAACCACTGAGCACACCGGCCAGGGCATGCCCCTTTTTCTGAGAGGATGAATTTCAACACCAGTCAAGGCCTGCTTCCAAATTCTGACTCTCCTGAAGCCCTAGTCCTCATCAAATCTTCTAAACCAAAGTGAGCTCTGCCTTCTTGTAATTTTTACCTTTAGCATGCATCTTGGCACCTGGTGTACTATTTTATTTGTCTGTGTGTGTGTGTGTGTGTGTGTGTGTGTGTGTATTTTTGTTTGTTTTTTAACAAATAGATTGTAAACTACATAAGATGTGTGGATTGACTCAGTGTTTCTCACCTTTACATTTTTTCTCAGGCTTCCCAAGTAGTAGTGCACCACCTTTTGGGGCAGTATCCCCAGGTGTGTAGAAACCCCCTCAGGTGGTTATGTTAATCTCCCCTTCTTGCCAGCGTATTTTATTGTGCAGTTTGCTTCCTGTAATACTCAGCACCCAGCATTCAGGAAGTATTTGTTGATTGAATTGGACCTTTGGCAGTTGTTCTGTGATGGCAGGACTAGCGGCCTGAAGAGGTTTTTTCTCACCCTCTCCCTCCCACCTCTTCATTGAGTAATTACAGGTAAATCACTTAACCTCGCAAATGGAAAACAAGGAGACTGTTGTATCAAGGACTTCAGTAGTAAATGAAAAACAAACAACAATAAAAACCAACCTCTGTATGTGTTTGTTTTCCTGAGATCAAAAAAAGGTTAAGAAATATGGAATTAAGTACAATTCAATGCTGGTGCTAGTTTCTAAGAAAGTTTTCACAGTCTGTGGTTAGTGAGAATTTTTATTGTAGACTTGGGTCCCAGTGCACAAATTTGTGCACCTTGAAAGGAACTGTGGGTTGTGAGGCTGCAGTGGGCACAGGGTCGGGTCTTGGTCCATCCTCCGCGCCCCCCCTGGCCCCTCCCACCATGGCCCCGGTCCCATGTCTGCTGGCAGCTCTGCTCCCGCTGTTGCCGTTGCCAGCAATGGGTGCGAGAGGCAGCTGCTGCCCTTATTGCCCCTCAGGAGTAGGGGGAGGTGGAGAAGCCCTGAGGGGCAATCAGGGCCAGCAGCGGGTGTGAGTGGTGACTCTGACACTGGCAGTGGGTGCAAGAGGCAGCTGCCGCCCTGATTGCCCCTCAGGAGTAGGGGGAGGTGGAGAAACCCTGAGGGGTGATCGGGGCCGGCAGCTGCTGCTTGCACCCACTGATGGTGCCGAGCAATCAGGGCCAGTGCCAGGTGCCAGCAGCGGGTACGAGTGCCCAGTGGGACCATGGCTTGTGGGAGCAAAGAATTTTCAGTAACCACCAGAGGCTCATCCCGATGACAGTGATCGGCACCCTACCTTGGTCTGGCACCCATGCTCACCTGTTCCACCATTCCACCACAGCCGATGTCCGCCGTGTTCCATGGTCTGCCGGCATGTTCCACACATGCCCCCCTAGTGGTCATTGCACGTCAGAGTGACTGGTTGTTTGATTGTTCTGCCATTTGGTCTATTTGTATATTAGAGTTTTATAAATATACTAAAGGCCCAATGCACGAAATTCGTCCAAGAGTAGGCCTTCCCTCCCCTGGCTGCTGGGCACCGGCTTCCCTCTGTTACCTGGGACCCAGGCTTCCCTCCAGTTGCCGGCAGGCACCCGGGACCCAGGCTTCCCTTGCAGCTCCGGTTTGGTCTGGAAGAATGTCTGGAAGGACGTCCGGTCTGATACCATATTACACTTTTATTATAGATACGAGGGGCCCAGTGCACCGAAGAATTGCCAGGTTTGATTACAGGTCCAGGTTGGGGCACTTGCAGGGAGACAACCAATCCTGTCTCTCCCATCAATGTCTCTCTCTGTCTGCCCCTCCCTCCCTTCCATTCCTCCCTTTCTTCCCCATCTCTGCCCTCCCTTCCACTCTCTCTAAAAAAATCAATGGAAAAAATATCCTCAGGTGAGGATTTTAAAAAAGGCATTAAGGTTTTTTGTTTGTTTATTTTAAGTGGTTGGGAGACCGAGAGATGGGGACTAAGTTGGAATGAGAGCCTCTCCGTCAGAATTGTCAGTCTGTAAATTGGAACCTGCCTCTTGAGTCAAGGGATGAATTGGAAGCATTAATGGTGGATCCCTGGGGCCAAAGGCCAGAGCCAGACCTTTGCTTTGGTAGCTGTGTTGCCAGAGAGGAGAAATTTGTGTGCATTTGTGTCCTTAGTGATAAAACCAAAGGAACCTGTAGAGCCCTTAAATTTGACTCTGGTGTTGGATAGTTTTGATTGACCTCTTTGGTTTAATCTCTGAGTTAAACCTGAAGGAAGCCTTTCTGGATCAGAGGTTAAGAATGTGAAGAATCCTGGTTCTCGCAGATTTCAGAGAAGCTATTTGATGCCGCTTTCAGACGCCCTCTGGGTATACTCATGAACATGCTTTCAGTAAAAAGCAAACAGGCTGTCCGACAGTTTGATTGTAAAGCTCACTTGATTAGTTTGGCTTCATGGTAATGAAGATGCCCAGTAAGATTTTCTTATATAGGGTGGGGAACCTTTTTTCTGCCAAGGGCCATTTGGATATGTATAAAGAATTATCAACTTAAAAATTAGCCTGCTGTATTTGATCAGACATTTAGTTAACTCACCCCTAATGCCGCGACCCTTTAATACAGTTCCTCATGTTATGGTGACCCCAACCATAAAATTATTTTTGTTGCTACTTCATAACTGTAATTTTGCTACTGTTATGAATCGTAATGTAAATGTCTGTGCAAATGATTTTGTGGGCCTTATATAGCCCACGGGCCTGGTGTTTTCCACCCCTGTTGTAGAAGGAAATGATACTGAAATTTATTGCTGTCTATTAAAAGTAGATGATTTTGAATCATAGTCTTTTATTTTTCCACTTAAAGGAATGAAAATGCCTGTTGATATATAATTTGGATTTAAAAAATGATCTGCTGAAGGTAGTCTGAATTTTTTTACAATAAAATTTTAGGCAGAGTGGGATTGTTTATGCTGCTTACCTTGTTCTTTAAGTTGATTAAGCAGTAAGAAAGTTGGGAAATCATTTTTGTTTAGATAAAGAGAAAGGACAGGAAAGGCAGGTTGTCCCTCTTGAGCTCTAGCTTTTTGAGAGGCTTTCTCTGGGCCAGGCACCCTCCAGGGTTCTGGGGCAGAGAGTAAGACATTGTCTGTCTCCACCTCAGGGAGCGAGAATCTCAAACCAGTGTCCTCTGGTTCCCTGAGATCTCACTAGAAAGAATGACCTGAACTGCGTTCCATGTTCAACTTCAAGTTGGGAAACATAAGATTAAGCATAGTTAAACAGGTTTCTTTATTATAGGACTTACCAGCCTTTTATGGATATACGTGAATTGTGATGAATTTCTAAGATGGCACTCTCCTGAGCAACATTAACACAACTTGAAACAGTAGTGTGATTCATATTTCATTTCATCTTGTGATTATTTTAAGTCGTCCTTGTGTGTACTTGTATATTAGAGAAGTATTTTGCAAACCTAGTTGATCAGAATCACTTTGATCAGTGCTTAGAATTTTTTTTAAATTTTGAGTTGATAATATAAGTTTTAAAATTCAAAAAGTGTATAGTGGCACACAGGAAGAGTTTTTCTCCTTGCTCTGTTCCTTACTTGCCTACTTCCTTTCCTCATAGGTGACTAATGGTATTCTTTCCAGAGGTATTTCATGCATGTGCCATAATTTATTTAGCCAGAATATAAATTACTGAGCCTTGTATTTGGAGATTTCATGATACTTTTGTATGTGGCATATTATCCAATTCTTAAAACAACTCTGAAACAGATATGGTAATCACTGTTTTGGGCAGAGGTGGAAACATGAGAGCAGGGGATGTTAAATGCATGTTCCATCTTTTAGTTTGGAGCTGGGCTTCAAAACCTTGAGGGTGTTTTGTTTTTGTTTTTTTGTGGTTATCTGGGGAGAACCAGGTTGGCACTAATTCTGCCTTTTCATGGCTATAATACTTATGATTGGCCAAAAAACAAACAAAACCCAAACAAATAAAAATTTAATATGGGTATTTAAGTCCAGTTCTCCCTAATCTGGTACAGAATTAGATGTTCTTTTATTGCATTAGTTGTCAGTAGAAGATGTCCAGTGATTGGACTTTCTCTAGTTTGCATTTTAAGTCACTTAGCCAGATCGACTAGTTTTGTCAATTTCAGGCACTTAAAAGGCAGGCTCCTTACAGACTTTTCATCTGTAATTTTGCTTCCTGATGAGCTCTCCTCTCTTTTCTTTGCTTCCAGCTTCCTTTAGCCACTTGAGCACATTTCCTTAAAACCAGCCCAGATTAAATCACACAGGAAAGAGATGGGAGGGAGGGAGAGAGAAAGCAGGCCTCCCTCTCAGCGGTTCTCAACCTGTGGGTCGCGGCCCTCGGAAAACACATATAGCATATCAGATATTTACATTACGATTCATAACAGTAGCAAAATTACAGTTATGAAGTAGCAACAAAAATAATTTTATGTTTGGGGATCACCACAACATGAGGAACTGTATTAAAGGGCCGTGGCATTAGGAAGGTTGAGAACCACTGCAAGTGGAGGAGACTGGGAGAGTCCATCTCCCAGGACTGTAAAGTACTGTGTGGTTTTCCTATTGGTCTGGTACACACTTTCTCGGAATAATGCTTAAAGAAAGCATTTCAAAATTTCCTCCTAGCATTGCAGGACCATTTGAACTAGAGTATGGCCCCCAGGTGGGTTATTTTGTAGGACAACATTCCTTTGATGTATTTTAAAAAACCTAGTCTCATAATATTGGCCACATAGTAGAACATCTAAAATGACTGAAAAGAATAGAGAAGTTGTAAATCCACCATTTTGAAGCAGTGTGTAAATGTCCATTCATTCGTTTAGCACTACCCATGTATTGGCAGACAGTTACTAAAGATTTATTGTGTGTCAGGTGCTGGGAATTAAGAAATTACTAAAACACATAGAGCTTGCCTGGTGGTGAAAGACAACTATTTCATCAAGCAAATAGTTATAGCATGAGAAGTGCTATGGATGAAGTATGCCCCAGGTATAACTGGGACTCAGAAATGCTTAGTTTAGCCTGGAGTGAAAGGTGAGTTAAGGCTTTGCACAGTTTTTTTCAGCCCAGCCTTGAGAGACTAAGTCACTAGATATGTAGAAGGCAGTGAGGGTGTATTACAGTATTCTAGGCTGAGGGAATAGGCATGTACAAAACAAATAGAGTATTTTGGATGTATACTTTAGGTAGGGAATTAATGAGAGTATAATGATGTTTGGAGTATAGAGTCCTTTGGAAGAGTGAGGAGATAAGATTCGAGAGGTAGTAGGGGCCAGGAGAGAAGGAATCTTTTGCTTTTGTGAAGTAAAAACCCATGCACAAGAAACAGAATTATTGTGTCTACAGAATTCCAAGAATTCCCAGACCAAGCTGTCATTCTCTGCATCCTTAAGTTCCTACCAGATCTCAGGATTCAATTTGGGCCCTATTTAGTTTGACATCCAGTTCAAGGCAGGCTTGGCAGATTTGAAACAGCAACACACACACACACACACACACACACACACACACACACTTTTCCAAGGATGAAAAATACAGTTCAGTAATAATGATAATGGCTGCCATTTTTGTGAGCATTTAAATTATATCCACTTAACAGACAAAGAAACTTTCCAGGTTCTGGGATGTTAAAGTAAAGCTTGCCTAGGGTTATAGAGCCAGTGAATGGTAGGGATGGAATTGAACCCAGTTTGTGTGCCTGACACTGCAGCTCATTCTTTTCCCACTCCACCATGCTGCTCTTCACAAGGCTGCAGGTGTGGTTCCTGGGGCAGATGGCATGGGAGCTCAGGAATGTAAAATGACCATTTCAAAGACAGTAAAACTGCTGTTTCATCTTTATGTTGAAAGGGCAGCAAGAAGGAATCCCAGTAGCTCTAGTTTAAAGAAGCTCGCTGAATCTAATGGCATCAAGATCTTGGTCAGGAATAGAACCTTCTAATTGTCTTGTTTCTATGGAAAAATCAGATATTTTTACAGGTATTTTATTTCAGTTTGCAGTTCTATCTTAAGGACTGAATATTTTGCCAAATGGCAGTGTGTGTTCTATGAAGTGCATCAGTTACCTCTTGAGAGGTTTGATTTGTATGTAGAGTTAAAATTGGGTTTGTAATGATTTGAATACATTATCTACATTGGGCAGATACTTTAATGAATGAGGTTGCAGATAGTCAGAACGTGAATATGGCCTAAGAATAAAGAAAACCAAAAACATTCTCCTGAAATTTTGGCTGGTGCTGAACTTTTTGTACGGGAACTCTAAAGAAGTCAGCACAGTTTGATTCTTGTATGTATTTACAGTCTCACATTAAGAAAATGAAATTAGATGAGACAGAAAGATATGAAATTCTCAGAAGAATTATCTTTTCCTATCAAATTTCTTTTTGTCCATTTGGCATGCATATTTCCCTTTTCCTGTTTTGTATGGAACTGAAAATAACATGGTTAGTTTTGCTATAAAGTAAAATGACTCATTTTGTGTTCAGCATTTAGTTTCTCTGAGATGTGTTTATCTTTCAAATGGCACAGTACTTCGGAATTTTGTTACTTATGACACTATATAGGAATTTCTAGCCAGAGACATTTTCCAGGTTAGAGGAAGAAATGATAAGTATAATGTCATTTTTTTTCTATGGTAGTTTGCAGAGCATTTCTATAACATGAATTTTGTTAACTTAGTTTTATAGAAATCTTTTAACAGTTTCAACAAACAATTTTAGGGGGGAAGGTAAAAAAAAATTCCCATTTACAAAAATTTATATCATTTTATTTATAACATTTATTTAGAAACTTTTTTTTTTTTGGTCTTGAATGCGTCTTGTGGGTGAATGTCCTATATCATTTATTTAAAGTGAACACATTGGCCGAAACCGGTTTGGCTCAGTGGATGGAGCGTCGGCCTGCGGACTGAAGGGTCCCGGGTTCGATTCCGGTCGGGGGCGTGTGCCTGGGTTGCGGGCACTTCCCCGGTTGGGGATGTGCAGGAGGCAGCTGGTCGATGTTTCTCTCTCATCGATGTTTCTGACTCTCTGTCTCTCTCCCTTCCTCTCTGTAAAAAATCAATAAAATATATTTTAAAAAAAATAAATAAAAAAAATAAAAAAATAAAGTGAACACATTGTATAAACTGACATTTCTCATCTCCATAAGCATAAAGTATGTATAAATCTTACCTATAATTGTTTAGGAAGCTGACAGATGGATTTTTCCTCTACAAAAGCTGTCACTTGTGTGATTTGGAATCTTTTAAGAATTAAGTCAGATGTTTGCAACTTGACATAGTTTTCTTTGGCTAGGCAAAAAGTGAGAAAACTGAGGCTGTTATTTTAGAAATTTTCAAGTCAAATTTAAAGAAATAAAATGTGGTTAAGACTTATGGCTGAGCAAAGATATATTAGGGATTAATGTACAGGTGGAAATTTGCATTATAAAACTGTATTCAGATTACTCTTCATCAAGGAAGTACCCTTTTCCCTAGGTTGTGAGGAGGAGTAATCCTGTATCTGTGGTCTTAAATCCAGGTGCCTCCGGGGCTAGGTAGGTAAGAACACTTCTAGTAACCACCAGGAAATAAAAGCTCAGTTGGATAGAGCATTATTCTGATATTAGAGGCCCGGTGCACAAAAATTTGTGCACTGGCGGGTGGAGGGGGGGGTTGGTCCCTCAGCCCAGCTTGCCCCCTATCACATACTGGGAGCCCTAGGGGATGTCCTACTACCTGCTCCCTGCTCCCCTTGGGGAGTGGGCCTAAGCCACAGTCTGGCCTCCCTTTGTGGGAGTCAACCAGGCTGATCAGGGGAAGGCCGCAGCCCCATCACCGCACTGTTGCAGCCACTGCCAGTCATGGCAGCCACCAAGATGTTTTCATCAACAACGACTCCAGTCCATTTACCATGAAAAAATCCATCCATCCATCCTTCCATCCTTCTTCCTTCCTTCCTTCCTTCCTTCCTTCCTTCCTTCCTTCCTTCCTTCCTTCTTCCTTCCTTCCTGCCTTCCTTCTTCCTTCCTTCTTCCTTCCTTCCTTCCTTCTTCCTTCCTTCCTGCCTTCCTTCTTCCTTCCTTCTTCCTTCCTTCCTTCCTTCTTCCTTCCTTCCTGCCTTCCTTCTTCCTTCCTTCTTCCTTCCTTCCTTCCTTCTTCCTTCCTTCCTGCCTTCCTTCTTCCTTCCTTCTTCCTTCCTTCCTTCCTTCTTCCTTCCTTCCTGCCTTCCTTCTTCCTTCCTTCTTCCTTCCTTCCTTCCTTCTTCCTTCCTTCCTGCCTTCCTTCTTCCTTCCTTCTTCCTTCCTTCCTTCCTTCTTCCTTCCTTCCTGCCTTCCTTCTTCCTTCCTTCTTCCTTCCTTCCTTCCTTCTTCCTTCCTTCCTGCCTTCCTTCTTCCTTCCTTCTTCCTTCCTTCCTTCCTTCTTCGGTGGAGGTGTTAGGCCTGGGCCGGCGCCCGCCCCCAGCTCCCTGCTGCTGATCTCTGGCTGGCTCCACCCCGGCCCCCGCCTAAAGCCTCAGGCTGAGGCTTTAGACCTGGTAGACGTGGACTGGGGCACCCCCAGCTCCCTACCGCCACCTCTGCCATCAATGATAGCTGGCTGGCTCCGCCACGGCCCTGGCCTAAAGCCTCAGGCCAAGAGTTTAGGCCTGGGCTGAGGCACCCCTAGCTCCCTGCAGCCGCCTGGGCCATCAATGATCACTGGCTCATGATCACTGGCTCATGATCACTGGCTCATGATCGCTGGCTGGCTCCGCCCTGGTTCCCCGCCAAAGCCGCCATCAACCATTGCTGGCTGGCTCCGCCCCAGTCCAAGCCTAAAGCCTTTGGCTGAGGTGTTAGGCCTGGGCCGGACCCTCCCCATGCTCCCCACCTTCAACGATCTCTGGCTGGCTCCTCCCTGGCCCAAGCCTAAAGCCTCTGGCCAAGGCTTTAGGCCTGGACTGGGCCACCCCCAGCTCCCCGCCACCAATCGCTGGCTGGCTCCGACCCGGTTCCCCGCTGCAACTGCCATCAAGGATCCCTGGCTGGCTGGACCGGCCCAAGCCTAAAGCCTCTGGCGGGGGCTTTGGGCTTTGGGCCAAGCACCCAAAAAAAACCCCCGCTGCAACTGTCATCAAGGATCCCTGGCTGGCCGGAGCCCCCCCAGCTTTCTGCCGCCGCCGCCATCAAGCATAGCTGGCTGTCTCTGCCTGGTTCCCTGCCGCTGCTGCCATCAATGATTGCTGGATGGCTCCGCCCAGGCCCCAGCCTAAAGCCTTAGTCTGAGGCTTGGGGCTGACACATGCAAATTAGCCGCCATCTTGGCTGTTGACTAATTTGCATATCTCACAGATTAGCTAATGAAAAGGGTAGCGGTCGTACACCAATTACCATGTTTCTCTTTTATTAGCGTAGACGCCAAGGTAGTAGATTCCATCCCCTGTCAAGGGCATAAAGAGGTGGGACAACAAATTGATGTTTCTGTCTCTGTCTCTCCTCCTCTCTTCCCTCCTCTCCCACCCTTTCATTCTCTGAAAATCAGTAAATGAAAATTTAAAGAAATGTAGCCATTTGTAGGCTGGCAGTTTGTGAATTTCCTTAAGTGTGTCTGTAATCCCCACCTACTTTTAGTAATTGACTGCAGCTTTGCATATAAATCTTAAAGAAGTTCTTTTATATCCTTGTCCCTACTGCCTAGTCTTCAGCTATTGAAAATCACTGGCAAGTAAATGCTAGACACTTAGTGCCTCATGGAAGTTGAATACTGAGGGAGGCAGTATTGACATTTTTAATATGCTTTATGGTACTTTGCTGTGCCCTTTTATATCTGAACAGATTCATGCATGGGTAAATAATTTATTTACTGTGCAAGATAGACCGGTGGATTTTAGTATCACAGTATGAAAAGTTCATTGATCAGGTTTCCAATTCTACTTGGCAACCAACTTTTACAAAACTATCAGTTAGAGAACTCAGGCCCCCTGGCGTGGCTCAGTGGTTGAGCGTGGACCAGGAGGTCACGGTTTGGTTCCCGGTCAGGGCACATACCAGGGTTTTGGGCTTGGTCCCCATTGGGGCGTGTATAGGAGGCATCTAAGCAATGATTCTCTCTCATCGATGTTTCTCTCTCCCTCTCTTACTCTCTCTTTTAAATGAATGCATTTTAAATGGGAAGTAGGAGACAAAATAAAGTTGCCTCTTAGTTATGTCATATGATATGCTTATTTGTTCAGTTATATTTATTAACTTAATAGAGCTATTTCATTGCAAAGGGGTTAGAGGACCATGAAATTTCACTTGATGTAGATAAGTATTCTGGATGATTTGAGAAAAAAAAATGATATATGTACTGAAAACCATTTATGTAACAAATTATTTTCTATGC
>NW_006288434.1:2799562-2803742 GCF_000327345.1 Myotis davidii
TAAGCTTTCGGGGAAGACCTTTCAAAGTAGACAAGAGCCTAATAATTATGTAGATAGAGTCAGGATTTAGTAAATTTAAATGAATGTGATTTGGTCACAGTGATTCTGTGATTTGCATGTCCGCTGAGGAAATGCAAAAGAGAACAAATACACACATAGTTTACTACTTTTTTTGCTTGAAGGTTTCTGAGATTCATGTAAATTAATATGTAAGTGGCCAGTTTAGTCATGATAACTGTCTTGAAATTTGGAAGGATGCTGCTTTTATATAAACTTTTGGGATTGAATTTAAGAAAAGTAAAAAAAAATTAATATTTGGGGAAACATTCTAAAGTAGAGGCCTGGTGCACAAAATTAGTGCACTCAGGGGTGTGTGTGGGGGAGGTCCTCAGCCCGGCCTATGCCCTCTCACAGTCCAGGAGCCCTCGGTGGATGTCCAACGGATGGCTTAGGCCCGCTCCCCATGGGAGAGGCTCCTGCCACCACTGCTGCACTTGCCAGCAGTGAGCCCAGCTAAGCACTTCTGGCTGAGCAGCGTGCCTCCTATAGGAGTGCACTGACCACCGGGGCAGCTCCTGCATTGAGCATCTGCCCCCTGGTGGTTAGTGCATGTCATAGCTATTGGTCGTTCTGCTGCTAGGTCGATTTGCATATTAGCCTTTTATTTTTACTAGCAATAGAATGAATCAGGGGTGTGTGGGGGGGAGGTCCTCCGCCCGGCCTGTGCCCTCTCACAGTCCAGGAGCCCTCGGTGGATGTCCAACGGATGGCTTAGGCCCGCTCCCCATGGGAGAGGCTCCTGCCACCACTGCTGCACTTGCCAGCAGTGAGCCCAGCTAAGCACTTCTGGCTGAGCAGCGTGCCTCCTATAGGAGTGCACTGACCACCGGGGCAGCTCCTGCATTGAGCATCTGCCCCCTGGTGGTTAGTGCATGTCATAGCTATTGGTCGTTCTGCTGCTAGGTCGATTTGCATATTAGCCTTTTATTATATAGGATAAGTGTCCTGGTAAAATCAATTTGTATATGAACATTTCAGATGGGTAAGATGAAATTGAATATGATAATCTTAAGTGCTATTTCCATAAAACCATTGCTTATATATCCTCCGCTGAAGCATTTGCTTTCATACATTGATAAGAATTTCAGGACTGAAAAGAACCAGAGATGACTATTCATCTTTCCTCACATAGGTGAGGACTTGAGATCTGAGGGGTTTAAATGAGCCCAGCTAGTAGTAGATGAATTGGGTGTAATCCCCAGAGTACTTCCTAGCCAGTGGGTATTTCCAATACAGATGGATGTACATTTCAGTCGGGCTTAGGAGTCTGCTATGATTTTTAAGATTAGAAAACTTAATTGATGGTAGTAACCATTTTCTCTGTTGCCTTAGTATCCTGAAATTTGCTGAGTTCTTGTGTTATTAAATATTTTCTAGCATTTTGATATCCTCAAAGCTAATTTTAGTTTAGAAATATTATCTACCTGGAATGATATTTGGAACCATGAAAGGAGTGTTAATGCTTAATTTCAGTTGTTGTCCAGCTTTAAAAAAGCTTTGACAAGTCTCTCCCCGCCTCTCCCCCCTACTGTATACTTGGTGAAAACTCTAGAGATGATATTGAGCTGAGAAAAAAGATATGAAAATGAATGGGTTTAGTTGTAAGCCAGTCAGTAAGTACTTTCTAAAAGAGTCACTACTATGGTTTTGGGGAAGTACAACCTTTCTTAGCCCTTTCTCATATCCTGGCTCTAGTTAGGTGAAAAGTTTTGTAAATTACTTGCAGTAAATGTGAGCCAAGGCGAGTGAGCTCCTGCCTCTGTTCAGATTCTTCCAACGGCTGCTATTGCTCAGAATGGGAGCCTTGTAGTTTGGAGCCTCCCAGTTTCTCTCCCTGATTTTTAACCAGCCTTCTCAGAGCTCATGAGTTCCACAGTGCATTACTCTTATGGTGTTTTCCCTTGTCTTGGGACATAGAAGTGTGCCTTGTAAATGAGGAAACGCTTGACATTCCAGGATCAATAAAACACATTTTTTGTTAATGAAAATAAATGTAATACCACGCTATAAAAAGGAAAATGTGTTTTATTGGGGGCCATATCACACATGATCAGATGCTATTCTTTGGGATTGAGAATAATCACCAGTGAATATATGCTTTTTGGGAAAGAAATTATGGCATCATTTGAATGTCACTCTTGCTTAGGCATATGATAGGCATTGGTATTGGTCAGATACTGTACACATTTTAGTGTTTGACCGATGCTGCTCAGCATTGAACAGAGGATAGAACTACCAGGAGAAAGTAATGTTGAGGGACAACTGGCTGCACCTAGATCTCTTACTAAAATAATTAGATGAATTGCCTGTATATTATATAATTTGTGGTAGCTTTCTAAACTGGCTGTAAGGTTTGATTTATTTATTTTAATTTTTATTTTTTTAAAGAGTGTTTTTATTGATATCAGAGAGGAAGGGAGAGGGAGAGAGAGAGATAGAAACATCAATGATGACAGAGAAACATTGATTGGCTGCCTCCTGCACACCCCCCACTAGGGATTGAGCCCACAACCTGGGCATGTGCCTTGACCGGAATAGAATCCAGGACCCTTCATTCCACAGGCCGACCCTCTTATCCGCTGAGCCAAACTGGGAAGGGCTGATTTATTTTTGAGTATGTATTCTATTTTGATCTGTTAGTACAAATGATTGACATTTGATTTCATGTATTTTTGCCACTTTTTAGAGAGCAAAGTTTATGGAATTCCATATTGACTTACTATCCTAATTTTTTCCCATTCTAAAATTGTCAGTATATTTTTAAGATAATTATTTATGAGACAAAGTTTGGGAAAACCAGGCAGTTGTTTTTTTTTTTAACTACATGGAATCAAACTCTTAAAATCTCTACATTTGTTTTCATCTTTATAAAATTACTTCTGTAGCTTGATAAGTATTTAAATGGGTATCCCAGCATATTAATTCAGAGCTGTTTGAGAGAAGCAGCAATATAATAGGTAATATGAATTAATATATTTTAATGCAGCCCTGAGATTTTTCTAAGAATATTCAGTTCTCTTAAAAATGGGAGGTGTTGTCCTTGTTTTATAGATATGGACATTGAGGTTTTAATTTGTACCATTTTTGTGTCATAAAGCCCTTTAAGATGAAATTGAATATGACAGTTAATAACTACTTAAAGCATAATGATGTGCCCTTAGGCTTATGGGCTTTTTCTGCCTCTTTATATTAAATTCTTAATAGATTTGTGCTTCCCATGTATTTTCATTTCATGATATACATGTACATTATTTAAGAATTTCTTCGCATCTATAGCACAGTGTTTAAAAATTGGCTTTCCATTGGATGCTGATTCAAGGACCAGCTCTACTGACACATTTTGTTATATGAACTATAGAAGCCTCAGTTTCCTCATGTGTAAAATGGAATTAACAATATTATTATTATTATTATTGATATTGGTAATGGGATGGTAAGGGAAGGGAATTGCAAAATTGACTTGTGATTTTTTTTGGGGGGGGGTGGATAAAATATAATATAAAAACACTAGAAGCCTGGTGCACGAATTCATGCACGGGTGGGGTCCGGCCCCCTGCCCAGATAGGGGGGCCTATCGGGCCGGGCCAGTGGGGGGTAGGGCCGCGGGCTGTTGGCCATCCTGCCCCACCCCTGATGGGGGTGTTGGGGGCCCACTGGGGACCGGGCCAGTCAGGGGTGGGGGCCGACCGGGGTTCAGATCAGGCTGGTTGGCTGCCTCAGTGCGTGTCATAGCCACTGGTCATTCTGGTTGTTCTGGTCATTTCGCCTTTCTGGTCACTGGACTTTTATATATATAGACTAGAGGCCTGGTGAACAAAAATTTGTGCACTCGGGGGTAGGGGGTCCCTCAGCCCGGCCTGTGCCCTCTCGCAGTCTGGGACCCCTTGGGGATGACCACTTGCTGGCTTAGGTCTGCTCCCTGGGGGATTGGGCATAAGCTGGCAATCAGACATTCCTCTGGCAGCTAGGCAGCCTTCGGGGGATGTCTACTTGCTAGCAGGGAACAGACCTAAGCTGCAGTCGGACATCCTTAATGCTGCTGAGGAGGCAGGAGAGGCTACCACCACCACCACTGTCCTGGCAGCCATCAGCCTGGCTTGTGACTGAGCAGAGCTCCTTC
>NW_006288434.1:2803960-2822445 GCF_000327345.1 Myotis davidii
TTTCTATAGCTGCCACTAGAGCTGAGAGCTGGCTCCAGCTCTGGGGCTGTGGCTGGCTGACAGCAGGTATCTGGATTTGTTTAGCTTCTATAATTGAAATTCTGTTGCCATCACTGGCGCTCTAAGCTCTGACCCCGCTGGCGGCTGAAAGCAGGTTTCTGGGTTTGTTTAGCTTCTATAATTGCAACATTGTTGCATCTGGAGCTCAGAGCTGGGCTGTGGCAGGCGGGGAACCTTGGCTTCCTCCGTCACTGGAGCAAGCAAGCCTCATGTTCGCTTCAGCTGCATGGCTGTCGGCCGCCATCTTGGTTGGCAGTTAATTTGCATATCTTGCTGATTAGCCAATGGGAAGGGTAGCGAAGTTATGGTTAATTACCATGTTTCTCTATTATTAGATAGGATTCTTGATATAGCAAACATTATGTGTACTACTGTTAAAAATTACCAAAATATTGGTATAAGTACCTATCAGAATAGAATTACTTTGTTTACAAAAGATCTGTACATGTGGTTTATTCATGTTTTGTTTTGTTTTTAAAGGTTACGGGAAGTTTCAGAAAAACTGAACAAGTATAATTTAAACAGGTAAGAGCTGTAAAATATTTAAAATTTCCTGAAAAGAATGTTTCTTTATTAGGAAAAAGAATTCATATTTAGGAAGCATCTATTAGGAATATTTTAATCTAATTCAACTTTTTGTGAGTTGGGTGCATTTGAATTACAGTTTCTGTTTATGCTGGCTTTTAAAAAATCTTGGAGCAGCAAGGAACTGGAATTATAATGACTATGAGGATACAATTGTTAATTCTTCAGTTATTGCTTTAAAATATGTAAATATTAGTTTTGAAAACAGTTTTTGCCAGCTCTGTTTTTCTTTGGTTACTTGGATTTTTTTTTAACAAAAGGAAACAACCCTGCGATGTATTTACTATTTACAGAGTAATTTTACTTACATACTTTCTTTTATTCACCAGCCACCCCCCTTTGAATGTATTGGAACAGGCTACTATTAAACAGTGTGTGGTGGGACCAAATCATGCTGCCTTTCTTCTTGAGGTAAATTGTTTATTCGAAGAGAGAAATGAAAATAAACAGTTAAAATACAGCTGTGCATCATCAGGTTTCTTTCTTTTTAACCATGGAAAATATCAGTTTCTTGCAAGAGTTATTTCAGAGATCACCAGTTCCATTTCCCCATTGTGTAAATTCTCTGGCCCAGATAAAGCTTAAATGATATACTAGAGCTTGAAACCAATTAGTAACATAATAGAGAAGTTCCTGATATCCAGTCATTTCCTTACTCTGATTCTGTTAGATTGAGATATTTTAAATTATTTTTACTGGGTTCTTGATAATATATGTAAAACACATTTCCCCAACTCAGGTGTTAGCACCTTCTGGAAGTGAGTTTATTTATTGTTTTCTGAATTGACAGTGATAGGTACATGATCAATCTGTTCATTGAATAAATTCAAATTTTAATTCACATTTTCTACTTTGGAAATTTCTTCTATTTTCTTTGCTTTTAGGATGGTAGAGTTTGCAGGATCGGTTTTTCAGTACAGCCAGACAGACTGGAATTGGGTAAACCTGATAATAATGATGGGTAAGATGTCCTTTCTATTTAAAATTTAGCTCTTACAAGGTATTATTTTAAACCTTTATTTTTGATTTTTTTGGTAGCCCTCATGTTTTTAAAAAAAGCATTGCCGAAAATGAGACACTTAAAATAGAGTGTAGTTTGATTTTAATTTTTATGCACTGCAGTGATTTGTAGCTAAAAATACTAGCATTAAAATAGCAGAATAGATGATTAAGAATAATGACATGTATTTGGTAGGTTCCAAGTCAAATTTGTTCTTTGATCTAAATAACTTGTTAGATCATGTTTTCTTTTTTTTTTTTTCTTTTTCTTTTGTAATATATTCAAATGAAGTGACCCAACTTGAAAATGACAGGCTTTTTAAAATTTTGGTCTTTATAAATGATAGCATATAGAAAAGTTTGCTGGACAATATATGATGAATTTCAATTAACTGCTTCTAAGGAAAGCATGATTACTTTAAGAAATATAAAGAATAGTTCATCTGTAGTTAAACCTTGAAAATGTTTCAACCAGTAAAGAATTCCGGATTGTTATGGGGCTATAAGTTGTTAGATTTGCCCTTTGATGTGAAGTATACGTTTTTAGTAGGATTAATCAGAGAATACATAGGTTGTGATTGTTCTGCCTCTTGTTTTTTCCCTAGGTCAAAGTTGAACAGCAACTCTGGGGCAGGGAGAACCTCAAGGCCCGGTAGGACAAGCGACTCCCCATGGTTTCTCTCAGGTTCCGAGACTCTGGGCAGGCTGGCAGGCAACACCCTGGGGTAAGTTGTGGCTGGATGTTGGCATCCATTGGTCTGGGCCAGTGCTCTGAGTGCTTTCATTGTGCTGTGTCGTCTTCAGTATCATCTAGTGATGGGAGGAGGAAACTCTCCTGAATCTACACAGGAGCTCGTTGTAGCTCATGATGAGCCACCATAATAAAAGTAACCCTTGCAGGCTAGTCACAGCTAACCCAGGTTCTTAACCTTTTAAAAATGTGAAGTGTTCACATGTGTTTATAATGCCATTTATTATGCCAGTTTTATTATTTAAATATTTCAGTGATACCATTTTGGTTTTGTGACTCTTTCTTGGGTTAAAAAAACCCAAGATTTTTTTCTTTCTGGTATCCACATCTTATAGTTCTTTCTGAATTAACTTAGTGAAGTTTGAAATTCATGTAACTAAATCTTAAAGCCTTTAATAAAGTTATTTTTGCCCTTTTTTTTTTTTTAAAAAAATTGAGGTATAATTGACATAAATTCAGGTGTACAACATAATGATTCTGTATTTGTACAGGGAAAGTACTTCCGAGATAATTGTGAGTTTGGTTCCAGACCATTGCAGTAAAACAAATATTATAATAAAGCGAGTCATATAAATTTTTGTTTTTCCAGTGCATGTGAAAGTAATGCTTACACTATTTTTAGTCTGTTAATTGCAATAGCATTATGTCTAAAAAAATAATGTATGTACCTTAATTAAAAATACTTACTAAAACTGCTTACCATCATCTGAGCCTTCGTAATCTTTGTGCTGGTGGAAGGTCTTGCCTCGACATTGATGGCTGCTGACTGATCAGGGTGGTGGTTGCTCAATATTGGGGTGGCTGTGGCAATTTCTTACAATAAGACAATAGTGAAGTTTGTCACATTGATTGACGCTTCTTCTCATGAACGCTTTCTCTGCAGCATGCGATGCTGCTTGATAGTATTTTACCTACAGTAGAACTTTTACGGAAATTGGAGTCAGTTCTCAAATCTTGCTGCTACTTTATTAACTAAGTTTATGTGAAATTCTCAATTCTTTTCTTATTTTTTCAGTAATTTTCATAGCAACCTCAGGCTCCACTTCTAATTCTGGTTCTCTTGTTATTTCTACCACATCTACGTTTACTTCCTCCAATGAAGTCTTGAATCCCTCAACTCCTCAATGAGGGTTGGGATCATCTTCCAAATTTCTGTTAATGTTGCTATTTTGACATTTTCACATAAATCACAGTTGTTCTTATAGCATCTAGGATAATTAATTCTTTCCCAGACCCACTGGAGGAATCATGACAGCAATAGCCTGTGAAACGTATTTCTTAAATAATAAGACCTGAAAGTTGAAATTACTCCTTGACCCATGGGCTGCAGAATGGATGTGGGGTTAACAGGCATGAAAACATTCATCTTGTACATCTCCATCAGAGCCCTTTGGGGACCACAGATGCATTGTCAATGAGCAGTAACATTTTGAAAGAAGTGTGTGTTTTCTGAGCAGTAGGTCCCAACAGTGGGCTTAGTACTATGTAAACCATGTTGTTGACAGATGTTTTGTCATACAGGCCTTATTGTCCCATTTTTAGAACACAGGCAGAGTAGATTTAGCATAATTCTTAAGGTCTCTAGTATTTGGGGAATGGTAAATGAGAAATGGCTTCCGTCTGGCGCCTTAGACCACTCGGCCATCCTGACACCAGACAAACCTTTATGGATACACCATCGCCCACAGTCTGTAGCTGACTGTGCATTCTATGGGTTTGGACAAATTTCTAACATGGTTTCCATTATATAGTATCATACAGTGCTCTGCCTGTTTTATCCTACCCTCCTCATAACCCTTGGCAGCCACTGAACTCTTCAGTTTTCAGGAGGTTATTGGGAGGATAAATGGTGATTTTTCCAGACTGTTACATAATTGGGATCATACACTTTGTAGCCTTTCTAGATTCGCTTCTTTCACTTAGTAATAAGCATTTAAGTTTCTTCCACGTCTTTTTATGTCTTGGGAGCTCATTTCTTTTTTGTCACGATTAAAGTTCATTGTATGGATACACCATGGTTTACTTATCCATTCTCCTGCCGAAGAACATCTGGATTGCCTCCAACTTTTGGCAGTTGTGACATTGTGTGCAGGTTTTTGTGTGGGCATAAGGCTTTAACTCCTTTGGATAGATAGCTAGGAACACAATTACTAGGTCGTATGTTGAGTATGTTTAATTTTGTAAGAGCCCAGCAAACTGCCACAGTAGCTGTATCATTTGTTTTCCCACCAACAAAAGGTGAGAGAGTCCCTGTTCCTCCACACCCCCACCAGCATTTGGTGGTGTCCGTGTTCTGGATTTGGGTTATTCTAATAGGTGTATAGTGGTATCTCATTGTTTTAATTTGTATCTTCTTGATGACATGATGATGTAGAGCAGTGATGGCGAACCTATGACGCGTGTCAGAGGTGACACGCAAACTCATTTTTTTTGGTTGATTTTTCTTTGTTAAATGGCATTTAAATCTATAAAATAAATATCAAAAATACAACTCTTTGTTTTACTATGGTTGCAAATATCAAAAAATTTCTATATGTGACACGGCACCAGATTAAGTTAGGGTTTTTCAAAATGCTGACACACCAAGCTCAAAAGGTTCACCATCACTAGCCTAGATTTAAATCCTCTTCTCTTTATAAAACTTCTATATAACCAATTATAATAGGTTGTGTAAAGAAGGACTCAAATACAGCGGTGGAATTTAATTACTTGGCTAATAAAATATTCAATAAATATAATAAAATATAGTACATTTAAGCTTGAATAAAACCTTGGTAGACCTAATCCAAAGAAGATTAGGGCTAATTGTAAAACTCTGAGCCCTGGCTGTTTTGTTCAGTGGTTAGGGTGTCAGCCCTCAGACCAAAGAGTCTTGGGTTTGATTCCTGGTCAAGGGTATATACCCCAGTTGTGCCCCCCCCCCCTCCTGGTCAGGGTGCATGCAGGAGGCAACCAATCGATGTGTCTCTCTCTCTTTCTCCTCCTCCGCTCTCCCACTCAGTTTGAAAAGCAATGGAAAAAATACCCTCGGGTGAAGATTTAAAAAAAAAAGACTTTGAAAATGCAGATACTCAATAATTTTTGAGTTTCCCCTTACCAATCTTTGCCCACATTTCTTCTCTCTCTCTCTCTCTCTCTCTCTCTCTCTCTCTCTCTCTCTCTCTCTCTCTCTCTCTCTCTCTCTCTCTCTCTCTCTCTCTCTCTCTCTCTCTCTCTCTCTCTCTCTCTCTCTCTCTCTCTCACACACACACACACACACACACACACGTGCACACATGCACATGCACCCTCCAGAACAAACTGTAAAATTTCTTTTGCATTGGGTCCATGAATTGGAATATTAAAAAATGTCACAGTGCCCACTGACAACTCATTGCAAGTCATTGTTTACCTCACTTGTAGGTGTTTACAAAGTGAACACACTTAAAAGCTGATTGTTTCTCTGAACCTCTATGAAAAGTCGTCTCAGTTTTTTGATGGTGAAGTTGTAATCAGGTTATTTTGTAGATAAAGAAATTACATAGAGTCAAAAGTATTCTCTTTCATAATAATTTTTTCCTTGAGTTGTGTAGTTTCCCCCCCTCTTTTTGTGTTGATTATAATAAACTAGAAAAAAGTTTGCGATTTATAATTTGTAATAGAGAATCTAGGACAGGTAGATCTTGAGTCTACAAAGAGAAGTTTTACCCGCAAATTTATCAAATGCAGTCAAATATGACAGAGACCATTCCCAAAGATCGTTGTCACTAGTCTGTATCTTATGAGTCATGGCTTGTTCCCTTTGGGTTCAGAGAGGTGTCATGAATCAGGGCGTGAGTGGTCTCTGTATTTGAGAACTGCATTGGAAAGATTTGGGGGTAGTTGGTACTATTTTCCTTTTCATCAGAATGGATAATTGAGAATTGATCATTTATTTTACTCATAGGAATGCATAGCAGTCAAAATGTATGGGACTTTAATATTTTTAATATATTGGTGTTTTGTTTTTTTTAAAGAAATATTTTTATTGATTTCAGAGAGGAAGGAAGAGGGGGAGAGAGAGAGAAACACCAATGATGAGAACCATAGATTGGCTGCCTCCTGCATGCCCCCCACTGGGGATGGAGTCCTCAACCTAGGTATATGCCCTTGACCGGACTCAAACCTGGGACCCTTCAGTCCACAGGCCAACACTCTATCCACTGAGCCAAACTGGCTAGGGCTATATTGGTGTTTTTACTGATTGGCAGGTTTGTGTGCTAAAGATTTCTAGTTGTTGCTGTTATATTGTTTACTCAAATTTATCCTGGGAGATATTTCAGAAAACTAGATATTTTTGTTAAACTCATTTCAAACCAGGTTATGTAAGCGTAAGAACTCCAAGTGTATTTGGGGCAGAGAGAGGATTTATTTGTATTAAAGAGTAAATTTAAAATGGAGATATTAGTATCTAAAGTCTCTTTATTCTGTTATTTGTTACTAGAGGCCCAATGCACGAAATTCATGTTCAAGAGTAGGTCTTCCTTCCCCCTGCTGCCCGCACTGGCTTCTCTCCGGCCTCCGGCAGGCACCTGGGACCCAGGCTTCCCTCGCAGCCCCAGCTTCGTCCAGAAGGGGACCTCTGGTCTAATTAGCATATTATGCTTTTATTATTATAGGTCACTGGACGTAATAGGTGATAGGTATAACTTGCTTGAACTATCATATTCCCTTTGAAATTTAATCTGAGCTAATAATTTCTACAGGATTTGAAATGTAAGAGCCAAGCCAGGTCAACATAATTGTAAATAGTTGAAGCTGACGAGGTTGGTAAGATAGTAGGTAGTAGAGCTTTGACAAACTAGGTGGGTGCCCTATTGTAAAAAGAGATGATCAGCCCTAGCCAGTTTGGCTCAGTGGGCCTGCGGACTCAAGGGTCCCAGGCTCGATTCCGGTCAAGGGGTGTGCCTTGGTTGCGGGCACATCCCCAGTGGGGGTGTACAGGAGGCAGCTGGTTGATGTTTCTCTCTCATTGATGTTTCTAGCTCTCTATCCCTCTCCCTTCTTCTCTGTAAAAAATCAATAAAATATATTTAAAAAAAATAAAAAGATGATCAGCTGACTATTACTATAGGGTAATTGTTGCCAAATACAAATTCCAATGGCCCATCCCCCCTCTTTTTGTCCTTAGAAAAGTTGCAAATCTGGATTTTATGTTAAATCTCCTGATTTAAATGTTGGAACTAATTAATATTTTTATTTAAATAAATACGCGTGCGCACACACACAGGCACACGCATACCAATCATACATCTACAGTATGTGTGAATATATAGTGTGTGTAATATACACACGGATCTGTTTGTGTATGTATATCCTCTTTTAAATAACTTCCTTTAGAATAGGTTTAAATTAACAGAAAAATTACAAAGATAGTATCGAGATTTCCCATATACCCTACCCTCAGTTTTTACTGTTATTAATATCTAACATTAGTATGGTGCATTTTTTTTCAGTTAACATATACGTACTGATACATTATTATTAATTGGAGGCCTAATGTTATTCACATTTCCTGAGTTTTCCCCTAATGTCCTTTTTGTGATCCAGGATCCCATTCAGGACACCACATTATATTTAGTCATCTTTTTTCCTTAGGCGCTCCTCTTGTCTGACACTTTCTCAGACTTTCCTTATTTTTGATGATGTATATACCTTTTTAACCAACCAACCAGTCAGGTGTATGGACAAGACTTGGCCCATGTAGCCCATGTAGATGTCAAACCCTTTCTAAGAGTAATTACTCTTGGTCAAGTTAGTTAAGAGTGCTAAATACTATTGAACAATGTATTATCTTTGCAAATGAATGTTTTATTCCATGCAAAGCACTTTGAGTCCTAAACTCTGAATTTTACTTTTTGTGTGACTGTGTTGGTAGTTACGTCTGATGTGTCCTTCATGCAGAGGTGAGATGTGTACTATAACTCACTTTAGAGTTGTGGCTAGAATAGCTGGTATGTGGATCCTTTAAAATATATTTTAAAGATACAAAAGTGTGGTGTTTACTAGTATCTTTCTAAAGGGTGGCTTTATATGTAAGCATTCTTAAAAAATTGGAAGTGTTATTATAAAGCTCAGTACTATTATCTTGTTCTATCAAAAGACTACCATATGATTATCAGTTAGACAGCTTTATCTTAGCTTAAGAGAATGAAAATGAGATCTGAAGTGATCTTTTCAGAATGAGTGTGTAAACTTACAATTCTCTAAATTATCCAATTTTAGAAGTCGCTGGAGTTCTGGCGTAGGTGGCAGTGGAGGAGGATCCTCTGGTAGGTCGTCAGCTGGAGCGCGAGATTCCCGTCGACAGACTCGAGTGATTCGGACAGGACGGGATCGAGGGTCTGGGCTTTTGGGCAGTCAGCCCCAGCCCGTTATTCCAGCCTCCGTCATCCCCGAGGAGCTGATTTCACAGGTATGGCCCTTGTAGAACACTTAACATAAGGATGAGGTTTAACTGAATATAGTGAGTTGTAGTCATTACTCATATCATGAATTGTGAAATACTGCTCTCCTATATTGATCCTAGAAAGATGATTTTGAGAAAGAATTTAATCAAAGTGTAATTAGAATAACACTCTTCATTTCAGGCCCAAGTTGTTTTACAAGGCAAATCCAGAAGTGTCATTATTCGGGAACTTCAGCGAACAAACCTCGATGTAAACCTTGCTGTAAATAATTTACTTAGCCGGGATGATGAAGATGGAGATGATGGGGATGACACAGCCAGTGAATCCTACTTGCCTGGAGGTTGGTGGATCACCATCATGGTTTGGTCATCTCTGAAGGGAAAGGTTGTTTTTAAACTGGGGAATAGAATTTTAAAGTACAATGAGTATTCTGACTTAAATATCCAAGGTTGTAGATATTTCTCCCTAGAGTGTTTTTTTAGTTTTTGTTTTTAATCCTCACCTGAGGATAATTTCCCATTAATTTTCAGAGAATGTGGAAGAGAGAAAGACAGAGAAATATTGATGTGAGAGAAACATCAATTAGTTGCCTCCTGCACATACCCCGACCAGGGCACAGGCTTGGAAGAAGCCTGCAACTGAGTTACGTGCCCTTGGCTAGAATCAAACCCATGACCCTTCGGTCCTCAGGCCGATGCTCTATCCACTGAGCCAAACCGGCTAGGGCCCTGTAATGTTTGTTGGTTTGTTTTTTAATTACAAATTCTTTTTTAAGGAAAAATGGGGAAATGTCTGCTCAGTGTACATGTGTTTGGTCCCAGTAAAGAAATGGATGTCTGTGCATCGCTTTATCACTGGCTGACAAATGACTTTGGACTTTTGTTTTTTGGTGCCCTTATTACTCAATATGTCTTAACTGCATTTAAATTTTAACTCTATTATCTCTGTGATGTCACAAGTATCTTAAGAAATCTTATTTTCTTGTGATTATTTAGTAGGTAGCACAAGTAAGTAGACATGCAGTTGATGTTCCTTAAAATATTTGTTAAGAATGTTTACTTTATTTCCTGGGTAATGACTGCTTTTTTCTCTCAGCTTATGTCAGTCAGTTCCTGATTTTAATCTGTTTTAATTTGCAGAGATCTTTCGATGGTCTTTTGGTGTTTTCTCTATATCTGCTTCATTTTTATTTGTTTCTGTTTTGTAGAGGATCTTATGTCTCTTCTTGATGCTGACATTCATTCTGCCCACCCAAGTGTCATTATTGATGCGGATGCCATGTTTTCTGAAGACATTAGCTATTTTGGTTACCCTTCATTTCGTCGCTCATCACTTTCCAGGCTAGGCTCATCTCGAGGTAATTTTGCATTTCTTTGTGACTATTGGCTGGCTGTATGGAGAGCGAGTGGTAAAATTTGCTGTATTTGTTAATACTAAAGTAGATGAAATAATTACTTACTAAGTTTTTTTGGATGTTTTGGCATTAAAACTAGTTGTTTTTATTTTGAAGAGCCACAATACTTTGGAGATGTTTATATCTACTTTGGAATACTCATGAAGGGTTACGAGTGTATTTTTAAATAGGATTATGGATTCTGAACTAAAAGCAGAATTCTACTTTATAGTGACATGCAGCATTCAGAAAACAAATCTCTTTAGTTTATTTGATTAAATTAAAGTGATTATTCTGTTAATTTTAAATCCTGGTTAAACGAAAGAGTGAAAAAACTTCTTAGAAAGGGATTGGCCAATTATAAATATAGAAATGTTTAGCTTAATAAAATGCTATTTTAAGAAGGTATAATAGAGGTTAGAAAGAAGATTTTGAAATCATACAAATATAGGACTTTGTCTATGTTGGTATAGTTTGCATTTAATTTTGTTAAATGTTTTTACTTTCTACAATGTAAAACTGCTTGATTTAATAACAATCAGCTATATAATTTACCGATCATTAATAAATTGAAGAAGTTGCCATATTATATTAAGCTCTTGCTGCAAATATTTAGTAATTAAAACCAGTTTTAAAAGAACAAACCTATGATTTTTTAAACATACTGAACCTATTATGTAATAGCTTTAAAGAAATTTAAATGCATACTTTACTGCCTTAAATGCATCAAGTACTGAGTTTTAAAATATTCAGTACCTAACACAAATAACCCCTTGTAAATTTCTCCCTTTACTTTATGTCATTCTATGTCATAGTAGGCATTACTTTTAATTTGAACCATGTGAAATTGCTGGTACTTGCTGATTTTTGACCTGCATTGGTGGCAGTTTGAATGGATCAAATTAATTTTGTTTTTAGTCTTTCTTATCAAAAACTTGGACCTGCAAAAACTGGTTAGAGAATTTGTAGTCAATTGCAGGGGAAGCATTTTGTAAGATAAGAAAATTTTTCTATAAAGATTCTTAAAAATAAAAGCCTGTCTGGTTTCTTAAAAATTTCAAAATTACACTTATTCATAAAAATCCAGCCTATAAATTACTCTAAACTAGGCCTTGGATTATAAAAAGTTTTTTAGTTAATATTAATAGATTTAATCATTTCAAGGTTTTTCCTGTATGTATAGTTGGTTTTTTTAAAAAATAACAGAAAACATTCTAACAAATACTTTTGGTTTACATATGTATCTAACATGTTGAAATTCTAATTTATGCACATTTCTAATAAATAAATAAAAAGTTATGGTAAGCATTTTTAATGAAAGCCCAGAATTTTAAATTCCATTTAAAAAATCTGTAGCAGTTTAAAGTAATTCTGCTATAAAAACATGTTGGGATTCAAAAAAGTCTGTACAGAGCTTTTAAAAATACTAGCTTATTATTTTTATACTTTCACTGAAAGAGTTAATGTTTTGAATGTTGCATGTCAGGCTTATTAGAAATACATTTACAGTTAATTTTTGTGAGTAGATAAACTGCTGTTAGTTGCATCCTGAAGGGTCTTTACTAGAGAGTGGCTTACTTTTATCCCACTGGTGTGACCCAATTGCATACCAGTTCTCCTTCTTCCCTTAGAGAGAGACTCTGAGCTGTTGCGTGAACGTGAATCCGTTTTACGTTTACGTGAACGAAGGTGGCTTGACGGAGCCTCATTTGATAATGAAAGGGGCTCTACCAGCAAGGAAGGAGAGCCAAACTTGGATAAGAAAAACACACCTGTTCAAAGTCCAGTGTCTCTAGGAGAAGATTTGCAGTGGTGGCCTGATAAGGTATTTGGAAAAAATCCCCACCCTTTCTATTTAAATAGATTCCTGATAACCACCCTTCTACCCCTTTCACACCCCCCAAAAAAGGTTTCTATTTTATTTCAGATTTTTGTGCTATTATTAATAAAACACACACACACACAGTGATTTTTTTGTTTTGTTTAAAAAGTAAGTAGTTTTCTCAGTGGCTAGAGCATTGGCCTGAGCACCAAAAGGTGTTTGGTTCAATTCCCGATCAAGGTCATGTACCCGGGTTGCACATGTGGAAATAACCAATCTACTCTCTCACATCAGTGTTTCTCTCTTTCTTCTTCCCTTCCTCTCTCCCTTCCATTCTCTCCAAAAAAATCAATGGGAAAATATCCTTGGGTGAGGATTTAAAAAAAAAAAGTATGTATTTATGTATGCATGCATGCATGCATGCATGTATGTAGGGTATCTTTATTTTGCATTACATGAGAAGTATTAGTGAGCTGTGTTTCAGTGGTGCAGTTTTTTTCTACTTGATGAAGTAAATCAGAATGGTAATTCCAGGTAATACATCAGCCTTCTGTTTTAGAACTCTTTTTCTCGTGATAATTTTACCAGTAACTGATGGTATATCACTAATAAGATTTGTTTTATAATGTCACGTGGACCCCGGTTTTTGCAGGGCACGTTTGTGGTCATTTGGATACAAGCATGCATGTGAGGGCAAGATCAGGGATCTGTTTTTCTCTGACTAGTTAGCTGTCCCCGGATGGCAGTGAATGTGGCAGCCTCTGTGCTTTAAATGCCTGTGGGCACAAACAGGCTGAACTGTAATGCACTGGAGGAGTTCTGCTCTGCCACCGGAGAGGCTCCATGTATAGGCTGGTAGAAAGCAGCCAGGATTTGTTAAGGTGATTTGAATCTTTAAGAGCCCACCACTGCCACTAGTGATGCACCCTGTTGATGGTGTGTGGGTTTCATTGTGATGGGTGATTCATCTTCAGAGGGTCCTCTTGGAAGCCGTAGGTTTTCACCTCTGCTGCTTATTTCCAGAAACAGTTGGGTAGGAAATGTTCATCAGTAGAAATAATAAAAGATAAGAATTTTGAGGTTAAACTCTAGCAGATAAGGAGTTTCTGATAAGGATTTCTTTTCTGTCTTTGAAGTTGATTTTGGAATATTAAAGGAAAATATTATCTAACTATTTTTCATAGTTATTATGAATCTTGACATAGTTCATTTATTTTCTTCTGTATTCAGCTCATGTAGAAAACTTGAATGTAAAAGGAGCATGAATTTTAATCAGTCTCTTTGTAAGCAAAAGGTTATTCTGGTTTCCTTGGCAGCTGACAGATTTTCCCTGAGTTGAATTCTTTTACTTATTTCCATAAAACTAGAAATTTCCAAAGTTTTAACTTTCACTTCATATGATAGAAGGTGATTTAAACCACAGGCTTTCTTTTTGTGTGTATAGTGCATTGTTCTGCGTTTCCTATTTCTCTTGCCTGCATCATATTAGAGCTGTGTCTGCATATTGGCAGGGAGTCAAGAAGACTCACAATCTTATTTTCACAGTGCCATCGCCTACATACTAGTCTAAGCTTCTTTATCATGTATTATTTTTGATTAATGAAAGTGTTTTGAACTGTCCAAGTTTAGCAGAGTTGTCCTCTGGCCAGTGTGCCCGTTGTTAGGTTTAGCCAGTGATTTGCCTTTACCGGGAGGCATGTTTTCAGGCAGAACTTGTTTTCAGAGATAGTCACTAAGTGCATCATGAAATCTTGATGCTGCACAGACCTTACTTAGTATATTCCCTTGGTTTGTTTAGACATTGACTGGAGGAGGAATAGCAGTATGTGAAACAAGATGTAGCTTAGCTATACTTTTCTTTCTTACTAAACACCTAATTTAAAACATTGTCGCCGAAAAAGAACCCCTTTTTATTAGTTTATGATTGACAGTTAGACATCAAAAATTTTAATTCAGGGAAAGAAAACAGCTTAAGCCTAATCAAACTACTAAGCATTATCAATTATCAACAAATACCAGTAGATGATTATTTACAGGGCTGGGTACTACATTCAGAAAGACAGCATAGAGTTATTTATTGAAGGGTAAAAAGACCTTGCCTTCAGGTAAGTTTAGGGCAACATTCAAAGCTATCATAAAGGAGCATAGGGTGAATCCCATATGAAGGATCAGGCAACATGCTGGACCATAGTGGTCCTTCAAAATTGGGACAGTGATTCCCGAGGAGTAGACGGTTTGGGGGGAAGGCCTTCATTAGGGAATAGAGAGAGAGGTGGAGAGTTCAGGGAGATGTCAGCATGCACTACTGTGAAGCAGTGTGTCTATCTGTCTGACTGTCTTGGAAGCAGTGTGTCTGTCTGTCTGTCTGTCTTTCTAAAAATATGCATCCCAGCTTATTTTAGATTATAAGTTTGGTTAGTACCCATAGTTTTTTTATTATTATTATTTCTTTTTAGTTAGGGTGCAATTCCATTGGTATATTATCTGGATTAGTACTGACTTTCCCACCACCCACATAGAAGAACAGCTACTTCAAAATTTTACCATTTTGTAGGCTAGTAAACTTCCTTTAAAGGTGGAATATTCTCTTTTCTTTAAGCCTTTATAGTATAATCTTGAGCTGAAAAATTTTTGAGATAACCTTAAACTTCATTTCCATGAATTACCCTTTCAGTTAAAAGTCAAAACTAGTATTAAAGCATAATTGAAATTTATCATAGGATGTTGAAAACTTCATGAAGACAGAGGTGTGAGGGTAATTAAATCAGTTTTAATTGAATGTGATAGGTTTCTTGCTTAAGTATTAGGGTGAGAATTTTGTAGGAAGGCAGAAAAATATTAATACTTCCAAGTAGGTACAGTAATAAAATTAGATACAAAAGGCTTTGGGGAGTCCCAGGAGGCCACACAGAGTAATTACTAAAAGTGTGGACTCTGGAGCCAGACTCCTGGAGTTTATATCCTGCCTCTGCCACTTACTGGTTATGGTCAAATTCTAGAATCTCCCCGGGACTTTGTTTTTTGACTATGAGATGAGAATAATAATGGTTTTTATTTTATGGGATTTTCATTAGACTTAAATGAATTCATATAAGTAAAGTGTAAAGACCAAGGTTCAGGCAAGGTCCTGTTCTACAAAGAAAAAGGAAGTTGCTGCAGGTCATGGAGAGTGAGAGAGTTATGTAGTGGGTGATGTAATTAGTAATTACAATAATAATTTAGCATAATAGGACATTAAAAGGCAGTCTGTATGCACCAAGGAAAGAAGTGGAGGGAGTGTTTTACATCTGTGCCTTTAAGTCCAGGCCCTGACGTAAAAACTAGCCAAGTTTATACTGGTTTCTGATTGGTATTACCAGAAGTATTATTATGCTCTCTCTCCCCCCCCAATCTCCCAGCACTTTTTTCTCTCCCCTATTCCTGCCCCTCCTTCTCTTTGCTTATTGTACTTTACATTTCTGGAAATAGCTTTGATAATTCAGTTACTTCAATGAGAACATGAAATTTCTTAAGTAGGTGATTATCTAACATGGCTCCATTTACACTCTCAGCGCCCCCCCACCCCCCCCAATTTACTTTTTTCAGACTAGAAATTTAGTTCTGTGTTGCACATTGTAACCAAATACATATAACTATATATATGAATGTGTAAATTGTAACTGTATATGTATTTATACCAATGTAAAGTGACTTATTCGCAAGGGGGAAAATGCAATTATAGAAACAGACTTAAAAGTAGAGTGCAAAGAGCAGTGTAATAAATGTTGAAGGGAGAGGAAGGAGAAAAATTACACAGAAATCCATGCTAAGTAATTCTGCTGAAGCTGAACATTGAAGTTTCACTTGTGCCCTATCACAGAACACATCCCTTCTTTCCAGCAAGCTCGCAGAGAGGAGTTTTGGTGTGAGTTGTGTGGTGGTGATGAAGAAACAGACTGAATCAGCAAGTCAGTACTGTTAATTTGCGGTCATGTCCCTGCTGTTCTGGATCTATTTTCACATAGTCTAGGGGAAATCAGAACATTTAATCCACCGGCCTTTTGAATTACAGAGTTGTATGTAATATAGTCGGAGTTTCTTTGAATGGTGTTGAGAGGAAATAGCTCCATAACGTTTGGCTCCTTACTTAAGCTATTTGGAGCAGCCTCCTTGTTGGAACCAATTGATCAAACTCAGTCATATTGCTTTACCCCGCAGGGTTCCAGATGTGGAAACTGGTGGGAGAGGTCTTTGTTATTGTTTTTAATTGACACTGGAAAGTTTCCAGGATAACTTACAAGTTAGCTAGGTGTGTCACAAATGTCTTATCTAATAATAGACAAACATGTAAATCGACCGTACCTTCCCTACGCTAACCAGCCAATCAGGAGAGTATGCAAATTAACCTAACGGAGATGGCGGTTAATTTGCATAGGTAGGCTCCAAGTGGTGGAGCGAAGCCTGACTTCCTGGGGCCGTCGGAGCAGCAAAAGCCTCACAGCCCCGGGGCTGCTCTGGCTGGAGCCCGGCCAGAGTGAAGGCATGGGTGCCGGGTACCGGAGGAAAACCGGTGCCAGTAGCCAGGGGAAAGGAAGGCCTATTGCTCGAATCTCTTCATGCAACAGGCCTCTGGTAATTTAATAATGAAATAAGAGGAAAAAGAGAAATGGTCCTGAAAAGGAACTGAAGGCAGGCAGAGGATCCTATGGAAAAGTAGGTAGGCAGGTAGAACTGAAGGTGAATAAGGACAGATGACCAAATGGCACTATAGCCTGTGTTGTATTCCATCTGTTTCAACCATAATACATAGTACATTGCTTTTGGAGCTCATACGGGAAGACTAGTGTTTGCTAATAGTAGGAAAATTAAAATAAAAAAGATCAAAACCAAGTTTTGTGGGGAGAAATTTAGGAATAGAAAGGCCAACCTTTTCAAAATATAAATTACTAAATATAGATGAGTGGAAGTTCATGTTACTGGGCTGACCTTTTTTTTTTTTTTTTCTTTAACATTTTGGCCAGGAGCTCATTTCCATCATATTTTTAAGTTGTCCCTCTTCCTTTGGGGAAGAATTTCTAATTTGATTGATGACTCACTTATTGCTAACCAGACAGTTGTATATTTACTAATTAGATTCAACCTCTAATTTGATTTTTGTTAAATAGAGCTAAACTACTCATCGTTATGGAAACAATGCATATTCACCTTTCCAGTTGGGTTGAAGCAGGCCCCCAACTTGTTCAGAAGCAGCTGTTAGTCTGTCATTAAAACAAGAAAAGCACTGTTTTCTATGACATTGTGAAAATGAGGGAGCTAAAACACTGTTCCCTTGTGTGTATTTGATGGTTTTGTATTTCTCTACCTACAATATAAAACAGGCAGGAAGCAGTCAGTGATTTTTTTCATTGTCTTCCCTTGGTTGGTGGTTGTCCCATCATCCACGTATGTCCATAGTGGGTTTTTAGGACGTTCAGGGTTCAGTTGGCTCACTCGGGGCTTATCATCCTGGGGAATGTCGCCTCACCCTTGAGGGATACAGGCAAGTCAGTTCTGGGGGGGCCTTGTGCGTCATGCTTTTGTCACAGGGATGGTTTGCTCAGATTGCACTGCTCTGGTAAGGCATTGGCTTGATTCATTTGTTCTTGCAATTGTCAGTGTCTTCCTACTGTGTGCCACGTGCCAAGCTGGCCTTCGGTCATATAGAAGTGAATACAGTATGATTTTCCCACAGGAAACTTATTGGGGAAGACAAACATTCAAATACCACATAATGTATTCACAGTGTGATCAGTGATACACTGAAGGTGAGGATCCAGTGCCTCGGGCCCAAAGGGGGAAAACTAATAGTACTTGAGAGATTTGGCAAAGACTCACAGAGAAGAAGATATTTAAGCAGCATTTTTAAGATTAAGTAGGTGTTGACTAAGATGCAAAAGCATTTCAAACCTATCGAGCATGGGCCAGAGTCATGAAAGGTCACCCACCGTGTGTTTGGTAACAATGAGAATTCAGAGTTGCTGCTATGTAGCAGGGAGGAGAAGAACAAGCTGGAGCAAGACTACAGGGCCCTAAACACCTGGCCACAAAATTAGGATGTTGCTCTGCACTCCCCAGAACGTCAGTCGAGTTCTTGGAGAAGTGATCTGATGAGATAGGTGGGATTTTCGTGGTGTTTATTTTTAAAGAGATGAACATTGTTGGCATTGAGGGAGAAAGAAAGGAATAGGAAAAATCTAGATTCAGTTAAGAGACTGATAGAATTGTTAAAGAAAGGAACCGTGAGGCCCTCAACCAAAGCAGTGACCATGGTAGAGAGGAAAGGAGGAATTTGAGAGGAATCTGAGACAAGTGTGCCACTCGTCACTCGTCACTCGTCATTAGGTTGTTGAAAGAGGGGAAGAGGAGGAGGAGGAGGAGTGAGGAGAGCACCCAGAGGAGGTGGTGATGGCATTGTTTTGATGGGGACTG
>NW_006288434.1:2826275-2829686 GCF_000327345.1 Myotis davidii
AATTATCCTTACTATTAAAAGGAATTTTAAATGTATTCTCTCGTGTTTTAAATGTATTCTCTTGTGTCAGTAAGTTTGCATTGGCAGAAATATATAGGGAATATAATAAAATATGAACTGATAAATTTTCTGTAAATTTTAATACTAAAGGTTTTAATAAAAATGGATCCAGTTATGTATTAAACCTATGAACAAGTTATACTTAAGAATGAGCTGAACATGTTAATATTCTGAAGCAAAAATATTGGAGAAGGAATATACCAGAAATGCCTAAATAGTATGTATAATTTCAGATTTGTTTAATGGGTTTTTTGGGGTGCTTATTTGATCAATTCATGCTTTGTCTTTTCAGGGGTGTAGTCCCTTTCAGTCAAAGGAAGAAAATGTTAGAGAAAGCTAGAGCAAAAAATAAAAAGCCCAAATCTAGTGCTGGTATTTCTTCGATGCCTAACATCACTGTTGGCACCCAGGTAAGTGATTAGAATTAATCCTGTCCTAAGGGACATTATTTCTCTTCAAAATCACTTTCTTCCCTGTAAGTAATTCCCCTCTAAACTGGATGTCATTTGAAGGGCCAGGTTCCAGTAGCATGTATGTGGCACATCACTCTCTTTTCAGTAGTCGGGCAACATACAGAGAGTCTGCTCCAATGTCAGGAGGTTTCCCCATGGGGCAGGGTTCCCGGACTTGTCTGGTTTTAACAATCATTTGGTACTTAGATGTCGAGTCTGGAGCCTCTTACCGGAAATGTTCCTCTTCCTTCAGTTTGTCTGGTGGTGGGGCCCAGGCATCATTGAATTTAACACACATTCCAGGTGATTCCTAATGATCAAGCCTTTCAAAACATACTGCTCTCTGGGGACATTATCAGTGGAGGCTTGGAGGCTTTGTCAAATTACCCAGGTTTCCACCAGTTTCTGTTTCTTGACTCAGATGGTTTAAGACTCCTACAGGTATCTTATGGAAGGTGCTTTTTCTAATACCGCAACCTTCCCAGGAGTCTGCAGAGTACCTTTCTCCAGTTGCATACCTGTGTGAGGCTGAACTGTTGTCCCATATTTACTCAGAAGTCACATCACAGCAGATGCAGAAGGAGACATGGGATTCCAGCTGTCTTCTCTTAAATTGGACATTAAGAGACTTGCAAACATGCAGACAATGCCACTTTTCTTGCTGATTCTTTGAAAATGTAGTGTTTTTTTTTTTAAAGACTCACAGAGAAGAAGATATTTAAGCAGCATTTTTAAGATTAAGTAGGTGTTGACTAAGATGCAAAAGCATTTCAAACCTATCGAGCATGGGCCAGAGTCATGAAAGGTCACCCACCGTGTGTTTGGTAACAATGAGAATTCAGAGTTGCTGCTATGTAGCAGGGAGGAGAAGAACAAGCTGGAGCAAGACTACAGGGCCCTAAACACCTGGCCACAAAATTAGGATGTTGCTCTGCACTCCCCAGAACGTCAGTCGAGTTCTTGGAGAAGTGATCTGATGAGATAGGTGGGATTTTCGTGGTGTTTATTTTTAAAGAGATGAACATTGTTGGCATTGAGGGAGAAAGAAAGGAATAGGAAAAATCTAGATTCAGTTAAGAGACTGATAGAATTGTTAAAGAAAGGAACCGTGAGGCCCTCAACCAAAGCAGTGACCATGGTAGAGAGGAAAGGAGGAATTTGAGAGGAATCTGAGACAAGTGTGCCACTCGTCACTCGTCACTCGTCATTAGGTTGTTGAAAGAGGGGAAGAGGAGGAGGAGGAGGAGTGAGGAGAGCACCCAGAGGAGGTGGTGATGTCATTGTTTAGATGGGGATTGCGGGAGATAGGCAGCTTTGGAGGAGCTGATGGCTTTGCTTGGCAGTGTTACAGTACTTCAGGCATCCAGGTAGAGAGCTCCTCCAGGTTAGGAAAAGGAGGTTCACATGTTTAAAAGCATGGTGCCCTAGTGGATGCAGTCATTTAGGCTGAGGGTGGAACATAATTGGAATAAAGAGACAAAGACAGAATCGGGGGCAGGGAGTGCATGGTAGTGCGAAGGAGAAAATAGTCATGAAGATCGGAGGAAGACCAGTAGAAAGTGGTTTCCTGTAAGTAGGGAAGAGAAGAGGTTCCAGAACTGATGATGAGCAGGGTCAGTGGTTCGAATAGAAGTTTAAAGAGAAGGTGGATTGATTAAATGCATAGGCATTGATATAGCTGTTGTAGGTGCTGTTATGGCTGTTAGGCAGAGCTGCTAACGTGAAACATGCCAAGTGATCCTTCACTGTATGTGAGTAGCGTGAAGGAGAGATCAGCATGGGTGGTGGTTGGTGTTACAAGAGAGGGTTGTATCCAGTGTGTGGGTGTGTGTGTGATCTTTAAATAGGCGAGGAGGACACTTCTTTCTCTCAGATGGGGTGCTTTTTCATTAAATGAATCCAGAAGTGGGAATACTCAGGAAGCTTGTGCTTTCTGGGTGAGTAGGAGATGAAGTCAGGGGAGCAGGGAATGATGGTTGACTTGGACTGATCACTTGCTTGTGCTGGATCCTGTGCTGTGTACTTTATATGTTACTATACTTGGTTTTTACCCTCCCCTCTCCATATGTGTTGTTATTACACTCATTTTAGAGGTGAAGAAATGCGTTCAGAGAAATGACATAAGTTACTTGATGTCATGTGCTTAGTTTAAGTGTTGGGTCCCAGTTTTGGACCTACTTGGTCTGATTATATCATTCTTTGAAACAAGGGGTTGAGAAGGAAGTGTGGTGGGAAATGTTAAGATTTGATGCAGCAGCCATGGAGAGAGTGAATACGACTTTTAGATACCCCTGGGGAAGGGAAGAGAGGAATTGCTAACTTAGAGCATTTCATATTTGGTCTCTCCCATCATGCCTTGAAAATGGGGCTGACAGGTACTGGTAAACTAGAAGGTGAAAATTAGTATTCTTTTTGTACAACTCTGAGTCATAATCTGTTACTGTTACATTTAAAATCTTGGCAGAATTCACAGGCTTTTTAGCTGAGCACTATAACCCATCTGACCAAATAAGATTGGAATTTGAAGGAAAACCATAAAGACTATAAAAACCATTAGTTTAGCACACCTTAGAGCCAGAATTCCAAAGAAAGTAGTTCATAGACCAGTAGCAAAAAGTACAAGCTAAAATATGTTATTGGCAAGTTTGGAGGTGAGATTTCTGGGTAGCTTCATGACTGATCATATTGGTCTTATGTTTAAGAAATTATTATTGAGCCCTAGCTGGTTTGGCTCAGTGGATAGCATGCCACACTGCGGACCAAAGAGTCCCGGGTTTGATTCTGGTCAAGGGCATGTACCTCACAGTTGCAGACTCCTTCCCAGCCCGGGCCTTGGTCAGGGAGTGTGTAGGAGGCAACCAATTGATGTGTTTCTCTCACATCGATGTTTCTCTCTGTC
>NW_006288434.1:2833066-2837453 GCF_000327345.1 Myotis davidii
TGTAGTGTTTTTTTTTTTCATAAAAATTATATCAACATGAGATATATTACTGTTAAATGAATATTTTAAAATTTCTCAGTTTTAACTATTTACATATTAAAAACCAACTATATTGACCCACATAAACAAAATATTTTTAGGTTCTCAGTGATGTTTAATAGGGAAGAGTTTGAGGGCTATTGTTACATGATTCATTAGACTCATAGAAGTTTAATTTCAGGATAAAACTTGACATTTATATTCATTATAGTAAGTGCTGTAGTGGATGTTTAAGGACTTTATAATCCCTAACACTTAGACAAATGGTGGATTTTATTACATAATGTGGAGCTAATCTCCTCATCTGACACTTTCAGTTCATTTTTTTCTCTCTACCGTATTACTTATATCCTCTGAGTCTTAAAAAGTTTTAACCATTTTAGCTGTTATTTTTCTCTAAAACACAGCTGAAATGGAGCTGTTCTTTTTGTTTGTGGCTATTTTTTGCTACTCGTGGTTGTCTTGTCCTGATCCTTTGTTGGCCTTCCAATTAGAAAGTTTTCAGCAATTACGAACTGTTTTGACTATTATTGTCCTATTTATGTCAGTTGCTTTGGACAGTTTCTCTCTTCTTGGAGCTCCCCTTTTCCTAGTTAGTTCAAACATTGCTCTCTGATGTTCTCCAAGTTCCTTGTTCACTGGACTCACAATTGCTTTATTACCATGTAGGATGACATTACTATAGACGGGGGAGGGGGCTGAACAGATACTTTAGAGATACACTGAAGAAAAGCTGAACACAATAGCATGGCATGAAATTGCTGAAAGATAGCAACATGTTAACAGTTTGGTGTAGAGCTAAGATTTTGTTTTGAACCTACAAACAACTGAAGGTTTAAGACAGTCACAGCCACAGAACGAGTGTTCATGTGTCAGCATCAGAAAAAATTATTGATCATGTAGAGTTTTTAGCTGCACTTGCACTCACAGATCATAATTATTGAGAGAAATGTACAGGCATATCTCCTTTTATTGTGCTTTGCAGATACTGTGTTTTTTTTACAAATTGAAGGTTTGTGGCAAAGACGTCTTATCCACATTATTTTTTCAACAGGCTCAGATGATAGCATTTGAGCAATAAAGTATTTTTAAATTAAGGTACATAATTTTTTTAGACATAATGATACTGTACACCTAATAGATTACAATAATAGTATAAACTTTTATATGTGCCGGGAAACCAAAAAATTTGCGAGACTCGTTTTATTCTGATATTAACGTTATTGTGGTGATAAGGAACAGAACCCACAATACCTCTGAGGTGGGCTTGTATTTTCATTGTATATCTTGTTAGATGTTGGGCCCTGGATATACAACTCCTGACTTTAAGGTGAATTTATTTTTATTAGAAGGCTTTAATACATCTAATTTGTCTCGCCACATTTCTTCTTCTTCAAGTATAGCCTCCTTATTGGTCCTCTTTCAGACTTTAAGCTTTCCACCATTCTTTTCTGAAAATTTGTAGATGAAACTTCCCTTTAAGTCACAGCAAAGCAGGATACACCTTTTTCAAAAAGCTAGCTATTAAGAACTATTCATTAGAGATCATAGAACTAGACTTGGTGACGTATAATTGTTCTTTTGATAGAACTGCGATTCTATGCCATTGTTTCCAGTTGTCATACTTATCAAATGTATAGCTTCTGTGTCACTTTAAGTATAAATCACCAAAAAACATATATGCCACTGTCAAGTACAACATGATCATTAGTTATTAGGTAATTGAACAGAACATCAGTAAAATTAGGCTACTAGAGAAATCAAGAGATTTCCAGAAATGATGTTTATGTCTTTTTTTGGTGCTAGCGTTAGTGCATTTGATAGTGTCACCTTGCAGCTTATTGGTTTCAGGATGTTCTCTCACAGTGAAAATTTATAGATTGTTCTTAAATTGAACTATAGATTGTTCTATAGATTGAACTCTGCTAAATGCTAACACTAATGTGTGCGTACTCTTTTAATTTAAGAGAAAGCTTACATTATCTCAGGAAGCTTCTGGCCTGTAGAAAACAACAGTCTTCTGTGGGAAACAAACATCAATAGCTGTGAAGTGATAGAATCTATATAGGGTCATGAATTAAAGAAAATAATTCAAATTACAAGAAACAGACAAAAAGTGTACTTGTGTCCTAACCGGTTTGGCTCAGTGGATAGAACAAAAAAATTATCATTGACATTGTTTATTTACATTTACTGTCCAAGCTTTGTATAATTTAATTGCATTCCAACCCATTGCATGTACATCACCTTAAAACTAAACAAACTTTTACCTTAAAAACCAACACAGACGTTTATTTTAGCAGCTTGAAAAAGCCTACAGAGAGGGAATCTCTTTTGACACTCAACTTTCCCTGCTCTACTTACTATGTGCACTGTTCTAAGAACTGGGGAGACAGTAGTAAACAATACAAAGCTTATATTCTATTGAGATAGAGCATGAACAAGTTAATATAATATAAATTATGAAATGCTATGAAGGAAAAAGAAGGCAGCGTAAGGAGATAAAATATGTGAGTGGTGGTTTTATAGATGGTGTGGTCAGAGAGGGTCTCATCTGAGCAGACTTGATTGAGGAGAGGGAACGAGTCACATGAGAAACAAGACAAGAATAAGGACATGGTGGGTTCCTGGTGGACATGGTCCCGGAGTGGGAAGAAGGCCGGTGTGAGTGGAGGGAGGGAGCTGGGGCCATATAGTGGGCCTGGAGGCTGGCTGAAGAATGTCATAGCTGTGGCTTATGTGTTCACATAATCCAGGTTTTATGTGATATTGTATCCAAACCATTAGTTCGGCAACTGTTACATTTATACATTGTGATATTTTTACTTTATAGGATGGGACAAAATTCATCTGTATTGGGGCCCTATATTCTGAGCTTTTGGCTGTGAGCAGTAAAGGAGAACTTTATCAGTGGAAGTGGAGTGAATCGGAGCCTTACAGGAATGCACAGGTATTTTATATTAAATCTTTCATTGACTAGCTCTGCATTATCAGCATACAAAATGGTGATCATTTTTCTTATGCTTTCAAAGAATCCTTCATTGCATCATCCACGAGCAACATTTTTGGGGCTGACCAATGAAAAGATAGTCCTCCTGTCTGCAAATAGCATAAGAGCAACTGTAGCTACAGAAAATAACAAGGTATGAAACACTTTGCATTGATTGATGAACACTTTATGCTTATATTCTTGATTTTTCTTCTCCCTTTTCCATCTTTTCCTTTTGTCTTTCTAAGTAGATCCACATATACAAAGTGTTTCAGCCTTAGTAGAGTAATCCAATATAGTCTTTTTGTTGTGTGTTTATCTCTCTATATTATTATCCAACTCTGGAGGTAGCTTTCTGTTTTAAGGGAAGGAAAAAATATTCATGGTAAGTGCTGATGAAAAGAGATATGAAAAGCATTGTAACTTGAGATTACATTATAAATTGAGAAAGTATGAATATATGCCTCAGATTATCAGTTTGGCTTTAAAAGAGTCATTAAATTCTTTTAAAATTTGTTGGAGCAAGTGTTTACTTTTAATTAATGCCTTACATGGCTTTAGACAATCATTTCAGTAACTGCTATTTTGACTTATTTGTGTAAAGAAAGTATTTTACTTTCTAGTCTTACTAAGACCCTTTTCTGAATTATGTATTTTTTTTTTAGCATTTAGCTCAAAACTGGAATTTTAGAATTCTAGCTCATAGAATATAAAGTTTTGACCACAGTTCTTTTGAAAAGGTTACTTGTTTTTATTTAAACCTTTGCTATTTTATTCTTTAGGTTGCTACATGGGTAGATGAAACTTTAAGTTCTGTGGCTTCTAAATTAGAGCACACTGCACAGACTTATTCTGAACTTCAAGGTGAACGGATAGTTTCTTTACATTGCTGTGCCCTCTATACCTGTGCCCAGCTAGAAAACAATTTATATTGGTGGTGAGTATCACTGGGAGGGGGACTCTGAATGCTTTATGTGCATAGATAGGTGCTTGGAATACCAACATGAGAAGGTCAGCAAAAGATGCTTTATAGAGAGGGAAGTTTCACTTTGGAGCAAAGTAACATTAAAAATACCGTAAAAGAGAAGCCTATAAAAATAATGCATACTTGGTGCATCAGAAATTTTATAAAAATATAAAGTAGTAACAAAAATCACCTATAATCCCACACCTCAAAGATATAACTACTGTTAACATTTAGTGGTATTTTAGTCGTTCTTTCTTATACGTAAATGTGTCCCCTTTTTTTACATAATTGAAAGCATAGGTTATAGGGGACTTTCTAATTCAACAGTGTTACTTAAAATGTAATTTTAGCCCTAGCCGGTTTGGCTCAGCCCCTGGACAAGCGGGGCAGCG
>NW_006288434.1:2840915-2843539 GCF_000327345.1 Myotis davidii
CTTAAAATATAAAGCTATGCAAAGCCCCTCAGTGTGAGAGCAGTTGTGCTTGTCCTAGAGAGAGAAGTTAAGGAGGATGCATTGTGTAAAGGGAATCTACTTAAGACTCTGTTGCTAACTTTAAAAGAGCACTCAAGAGCTAATGATTTTCTTAGGAAAAAAGTTTATAATTACAAGTTCTTAAATAAGAAAGAGGTTTGGCCCTAACCAGTGTTGCTCAGTGGATAGAGCGTCGGCCTGGGGACTGAGAGGTCCCAGGTTCGATTCCGGTCAAGGGCATGTACCTTGGTTGCAAGCACATCCCCAGTGGGGAGTGTGCAGGAGGCAGCTGGTCGATGTATCTCTCTCATGGGTGTTTCTAACTCTCTATCCCTCTCTCTTCCTCTCTGTAAAAAATCAATAAAATATATTTTTTTAAAAGTACTTATTTTGTTCACATTTCACTTTTTATATCACCTTGTTAGTTTCTTCTCTACTATTTCTATTATTTCCTTATGGCAGAATATTTGCTGCCTGAAATTTTTAGCAAATGTGCTACAATTATTCTTGCTCCTTATTTGGAGGAATAAATGTTTTTAATGGAGACCTTGAAGTCAATGCTTTATCAGCCTCTTGATTTGTAAAATTGTATTTGGAAAACCGAGGAAGCAATATACTTTCACATGTTGTATTTTTATACACTTTTGAAATAACTTCTACTATGTCATCTTGATGGCGATTTTTCTTTTGTTTGCCAGGTATGCTTAAGAAATAATCCTCTTTATCATGCTGGAGCAGTTGCATTTTCAATTAATGCTGGGATTCCTAAAGTTGGTGTCTTAATGGAGTCCGTTTGGAATATGAATGATAGCTGTAGATTTCAACTTAGATCCCCTGAGAGCTTGAAAAGTATGGACAAAGCTAGCAAAACTACTGAAGCTAAGTAAGTACTATACCCTAACTAATCTTGATTTTGCACTGTATATGAATAGTCTAATTAAGGGAGACTTAGAGCTGTATAGTGACTCAGAAAAGTATTAATGTGATGGGTTCTTGTTAAAATCCTCAGGAATTTGGAAAAGAATTGGTAAAATTTATTGTTTGCTGCTTGGTTAACATTCATATATTATAGTTCTTGATTAGTTGCCAGAATGACAGTGTGTATGGTTCTCTTTTGTTGTCTTTGTTTTGTTGTTAGAGTGTGTCTGTTGAAGGTGTTATGTAGTGATAACAACATGTTCAGCCTTACTATGTTAGGTCAACTTTCTCCCCCTCTCCCTTTTAATTATCTCAGTTTCTAACTAACATCCTGTCTCATCATGATCATTGGAAGGGATTTGCTGGTCAAATGAGCTGGGGAGGGAACTTCTGTAAAGGATTTATCAACTTTTGGGTCGGAGGGATATGTGAACAGAAATATCACTAAATTGTAGATAGCCCATGTTCTGGGGCTGGCTTATGGTTTGGGAGCTCAGTACACTGATCTTAACACCTGTACTATTATAAGCATCTACTCATCTTTAAAAATATTTGTGTATTATACCCAGGTCTGTGTTGCGTAGTGGTTAGAGTGTCGGTCTGAGCACTGAAGGTTCTCAGGTTCGATTTCTGGTCAGGGGCACAAACCTGGGTGCCGCACATAAGCGGGAAGCAACCAGTTGATGTGTCTCTCTCACATTAGAATTCTAGCTCATAGAATATAAAGTTTTGACCACAGTTCTTTTGAAAAGGTTACTTGTTTTTATTTAAACCTTTGCTATTTTATTCTTTAGGTTGCTACATGGGTAGATGAAACTTTAAGTTCTGTGGCTTCTAAATTAGAGCACACTGCACAGACTTATTCTGAACTTCAAGGTGAACGGATAGTTTCTTTACATTGCTGTGCCCTCTATACCTGTGCCCAGCTAGAAAACAATTTATATTGGTGGTGAGTATCACTGGGAGGGGGACTCTGAATGCTTTATGTGCATAGATAGGTGCTTGGAATACCAACATGAGAAGGTCAGCAAAAGATGCTTTATAGAGAGGGAAGTTTCACTTTGGAGCAAAGTAACATTAAAAATACCGTAAAAGAGAAGCCTATAAAAATAATGCATACTTGGTGCATCAGAAATTTTATAAAAATATAAAGTAGTAACAAAAATCACCTATAATCCCACACCTCAAAGATATAACTACTGTTAACATTTAGTGGTATTTTAGTCGTTCTTTCTTATACGTAAATGTGTCCCCTTTTTTTACATAATTGAAAGCATAGGTTATAGGGGACTTTCTAATTCAACAGTGTTACTTAAAATGTAATTTTAGCCCTAGCCGGTTTGGCTCAGTGGATAGAGCGTCAGCTTGCAGACTCAAAGGTCCTGGGTTCGATTCCAGTCAAGGGCATGTACCTTAGTTGTGGGCACATCCCCAGTAGGGGGTGTGCAGGAGGCAGCTCATCGATGTTTCTCTCTCATCGATGTTTCTAGCTCTCTATCCCTCTCCCTTTCTCTCTGTAAAAAATCAATAAAATATAAAAAAAAAGAGAGAGAGAGAGAAAGCTCACTAATGATTGGCTTGGCTATAAGAAGTGATACCTTGAAGCTATCACTAAAGAGAAAAGATATTGCTGTATCTTCTTTTTTTAAATCAAAAGAACCCACAGG
>NW_006288434.1:2847695-2870158 GCF_000327345.1 Myotis davidii
TGGTTGGGTGTTGCCCTGCACACTAAAGGGTTATCCATTAAATTCCTGGTTTTGTGGGCTCAATCCCTGGTATAGGATGTGCAGGAGACCAACCAGTTGTGTGTCTCTCTCACATTAATGTTTCTCTCTCTCCCTCTCTCTTTTTCCCTCCTCCCTTTCTCCCTCCCTCCCTTCCATTTTCTTAAAAAAAAAAAAAATCAGTGGAAAAAAATGTCCTCAGGTGAGGATTAAGTTGAATAAGAGTTTTTAAATAGCTATTTTCTTAATCTTATAAAAATATGTGACTATAATGGAAACATGGAAGAAGAATATTATACCCCAGAAATAACATTTTAAATATTTTGATGTATTTTTTTCTAAATGTATACAGGCATTAAAAAGAAATAATTGGAATTTTACTACACATAGTTTTTTTTAAAGTTCTGAAAACTTTTAGTTTGCTCAAGTGAATATAATGATTATAAATTTACTACATCTATTGCTGTTATTCCTCTTACTGTTAAAAAATGCAAATTGAAATTCTGAAACAAGGGGATTACCATTAAATAAGTTAAATAAGAGTCTTTAGCCCTGGCTGGGCGTCTCAGTTGGTTAGAGCTTCATCTTGTACATCAAAAAGGTTGAGGGTTTGACTCCCAGTCAGGGCTCATACCTAGGTTGTGGGTTCTACCCCTCACCCTAAGCAGCTGATTAATGTTTCTCTTTCACATTGAAACCTTTCTTTCTCTCTCTCGCTCCCGCTCTCTCAAACCAAAAAAACATATCTTTGTATGAAGATTAAAACAAAAAAAGAATCTTTAATAAGCCAAAACTATTGTAATCTATGTCTAAAGTTTTTTGTTTTAGATCTTCTTTTTTAAAAGGTTTATAGACTCTCTCCCTAATTACACTGATTTCTTTTTAATCCTAAAAATAAAAGTAACAAAAACACATTTTTATTGTTTATGAAACTTTCTACAGCGTTTGAAATATTTTTGATGTGCATAAAAATAGTGTAAACGAGATTAAAATGGAATATGCTTTTTAAATTCTGTACATAAGTTTTTCAAGATCTTCCTTGAAATTTTCCATCTATATTAATAAATTTAGTAAATGAACTAAGTGAAATTAAATGCTAAGAGATAATCATTTTCATGTCAATCAATTCTTTTTAGCAAGTCATTGAAATGCGTTCACTTTAAAGGCGTGCTAGTGATTATTCAGAATCGGCTTGCTTCCACCATCACAAGATTTGCATGAGCCAACTGTTCATGTGTGCTTGCACGAGCACTTTGCTAAATGCTGGTGAGAACAGCACTGGTTTTCTGTGGACTGTGTCTAAACTCAGATGAAGTTCCTGGTGGGAGGAAGAAGATGAAGGTTAGGTTAGGATGATGGCCCTGATTATAATACATGCCAGGATGATCTATATATATAACACATTCTGACTAAAAGTGACTTTTTTGGTTAAAAATTGACTTCTGCCCTTTAATAAATAAAAATTTATTTTTAGCATCTGTAGACTAACTCAATGAAGAGGGTAGTTTATTTAATTCTACAATTAATTTATCATGTTAGTTATAGCAGGTGATGGTTCATCACCAGATGATTCAAGAATAAATTGTGTAACCATTGTGAGTAGAGTTCCCTCTTTGAACTCCAAGAAATTAATGATCTAGTGAACGTTTTTATTTATTTGCTTTTACCATTTTTTTCAGTTAAATTGTTATGTGTCCACATCAGGGTTCACTGAAATGTGAAACTTGTTTGCTCAAGAGGATTTTGATAAAACTATGTTGATAAACCAAGTGTAGCTTTCATTGTTATTCCTTGATAAGGCTTATTTGAAGCATTGTTCCGAGTTGTTGATAGCATTATATGGTATATTTTTCTTCCCTATTTTAAACCAATACTAAAAATTTGAAGTAGGTACTGTGTACCCTCCTCAATAACTTGAGTCCTAAAAATATACCATTTTGTATAAATTTTTAATATTTTATTCCCTTATGTAAGAATAAACGTGAGTCTTAAAAATAACGATTTGACAAGTGCCTGATACTTCACATTCCTAATTAAAAGGAGAATCTTATTTCTAATCTCAGGCCTGAAAGCAAGCAGGAACCAGTGAAAACAGAAATGGGACCCCCACCATCTCCGGCATCGACGTGTAGTGACGCATCCTCCATTGCCAGCAGTGCGTCAATGCCATACAGTAAGTGTTATGTGTAGTACCTGTTGGTCAATAGGTCCCAGGTGGACTGCTGTGTTACCTCAATTATGTATCCCTTTACGAATGATCTTTTATTCATATACTTAGATGAAATCTATAAAGTCTCTTTTACATTTTCTTTTTGGTACTTACCATTTTGTTGTTGTCTAAGAACGACGACGGTCCACCCCTGCCCCCAAAGAGGAGGAAAAGGTGAACGAAGAGCAGTGGTCTCTTCGGGAAGTCGTTTTTGTGGAAGATGTTAAGAATGTTCCCGTTGGCAAGGTGTGTTCAGAATATCTAAGAACTAATTACTAACAACTGTAATGCTATTGGTTATCCAAGAGTTTATGGTTGGTGAGTGTTCATCAGCTCTTTCTTCAAAGCTGCTTTATTTCTCACCTTCAATGACCTCTTAAAGTTCCATCCCTAATGAGATGCTGGTATCTCCTCTACGCATGACAGATAGATGATTATTATGCCTCTCCTTGAGCATTTATGCTATTTGATTTTTAAAGAAATATTATTTTGGAATAATTTTAGATGTGCAGAAAAGTTGCAAAGATAGATTACCTTTTTATATAGTCCATTCTTTGGAACTGTTAGACGGTTCTAATGGAGATCATTTTACATAACATTTAAAAATCTTACTACTCTAAGTCACCTTTCACTTCCCTTCTTTCTGGAGTGTGTCTTGCCTTCTAGGAAACAAGTTAGTAGAGGCTATCAGCTGGAATGCCATTAATTTCCTCTTTCTCTCTGCATATACTTAAAACCAAAATAGATCTGTAGTTGTAAAATATCTGCAAAGTAAAGGTTTTCCTGATTGCCCATTAATTTCTGAAATATGATGTTCTTTCATATGTTCTTAATGGAAAGAATAGTTACCCCCACCACACACTGCAGTTTACAAAAACCTTTTGCATACTCCATTTTCATTTGATTGTCAAAATATAACTATAGTTTATGGGCAGGTTTTTCTTCTGAGAATGTCTCACTGGCTCAAAATCAAAAGCAGTAAGTAGCAGAGGGGGGACTCAGGTATTCTAGTTTCAAGTCCTACGCTTGCCTTTCCGTGCATTGACTGTATACCTGTGCTGTCCAGTATGGCAGCCCCTCACTGTGTATTGGCTAATTAATTTTAGTAAAATTAAATAACATTAAAGCCAGCTACTCGGTCATATCAACTCCCGTTTCAAGTGCTTAATAGCCACTAATAGCTCTCAGATAGGACAGCGCAGGTACAGAACATTGCCATCATTGCACAGCGGGGCTCTAAACTAATAAAGAGGAATGAGCGAGGATTTTGTAGATTATACTAATTTTTTCAGTTGATTGCCAAACATCCACAGGCTATGTAGTTTAGTTTTTCTCTAGAAAATAAACCTTGCTAATAGATATCAAGCTTTGGTGAGTTTGTTCAGGTTAATTTTACAACTTGGTGATTATTGAAGAAATACAAGGAATTAAATGCCTCAATGTTAAATTAATTAATGAATGCCGTTTGCGTACTGATTTCATATAAGTTATTAATGTAGCATATTCATTTACCTCTCTTTTTAGGTGCTAAAAGTGGACGGTGCCTATGTTGCTGTAAAATTTCCTGGCACGTCTAGCAATACAAACTGTCAGAGCAGCTCTGGCTCAGATGCGGACCCTTCTTCGCTCCTGCAGGACTGTAGGTTACTTAGAATCGATGAACTGCAGGTAAGTGTGGCGGACTCACTAAGCGGGTGAATACTGGGACTGACTCCTTGGGGATGTTACACGTTTGAGAGCAAAATTCTTTTCGTGTCATGCAGGTTGTCAAAACTGGTGGAACACCAAAAGTTCCTGACTGTTTCCAACGGACTCCTAAAAAGCTTTGTATACCTGAAAAAACAGAAATATTGGCAGTGAATGTAGATTCCAAAGGTAAAGATTTGACAAGTTTTTCAGCTGGCATATTCTATATCCTCTTAACACTTGTGTACAGCAATTGAGCAGAATCAAGTGATTTGAGGCAGTTGACAGTTTTTCTCTGGGTGTAATGTTACGGAATAAAATGTATCTGTTGAAATTGACTTACAAATATGGGCAGAAAGGTCAAAATTTGGTAGTACTTATTAGAGATTACTAAAGACGTAATAATATTTTTACATTTTATGTTTTAAAGGTGTGCATGCTGTTCTGAAGACTGGGAATTGGGTGCGGTACTGTATCTTTGATCTTGCGACAGGAAAAGCAGAGCAGGAAAACAACTTCCCGACAAGCAGCATTGCTTTCCTTGGTCAGAATGAGAGGAATGTAGCCATTTTCACTGCTGGACAGGTACAGAGGCTTGTTTTTGCTTTTGAAAAGTGACATGACAACATTGTTATTTACGGGATGCTTGGAATTTGGCTCTAGTTTGCTTGTTATTAAACTATTGAAGAATTTAGGATTTTCAGCACATTTGAATACTAAGTTTCTTATTTGGTTATTATTACTAACACACACACACACACACACACACCCATTATCTAATTAAAAACAAATACACCTATTGGAAAAAATCAGAGGTACAGTGTGGTAGCCATCTTTTATTTTCTCTCTGTTATAGGAGTCTCCTATTATTCTTCGAGATGGAAATGGTACTATTTACCCAATGGCCAAAGATTGCATGGGAGGAATAAGGGATCCTGATTGGCTTGATCTTCCACCCATTAGTAGTCTTGGCATGGGTGTACATTCTTTAATAAATCTGCCTGCCAATTCAACAATCAAAAAGAAAGCTGCTATTATCATCATGGCTGTAGAGGTAATGTGACTTTGGAAACTACTTGGTATTTGAATTCAGAAGATACTGGAGTCCAGGGAAGCAGTCTTGAAAAATCATTCGTTGTCCCTCCCTATAGGAGTTAATAGGACAAGAGAGATGAGTAAATTAGTGATTGCATGCAATTTAAGTGTTGAGAATGGTATACACAGTCTGAGGACCATTATAAATCAGACTGTGATTATAGAGAAGGCTTCTCTGAGGAGGCGATGTCTACATGGAACTCTGAATAATCAGAGAGGGGTCTTTCGGACACAAGATGAAGGTGGGAGTTTGTTATCTCAGGTATGGGAGAATGTGCACAATCTCTTTTGTTGGTTATTGCTTTTTTTGGTTAGTGTTCATCTTTAGAAAGAGTGGAAAGAAGGGAGGGCGAGAGACACATTGGTTGCCTCCCACACATGCCCCAACCGAGGACTTGGATCAAATGTGCAACCCAGGTGCATGTCCTTGACTAGGAATTGGACCCAAGACCTTGGGGTGCCAGGGCCAATGCTCTAACCACTTTGCAACACCAGCCAGGATGTGCACATTCTTTTGATAGAACCAGAAGGTAGGGCCCATAGCGATTAGTGAGTGGCACTGCTAAGCCTGGAGAAAGGTAGTAGGGAGTCTTGTGTGCTAACCTAAGGGGTGTCAGAGTTCCTCTGAAAGCTAGGAGGAGAAGGAATTTAAGCTGGCTTTTCATAAGGAAGATTAAGCAGTGGATGGAAAAGTTCAGAGGCCAGATAAACAGGCCAATACAATTATCCAGTGAGAGAGAAAGCTTGAATTACTGAAAATGAGGAAGAGGGGATAGATTTGAGAGATATTGAGGAAGGAGAAGCTATAAAGTGTGGTGACTGGATGCCAGCAGTAAATGAAAGGAAGAAGTTGATTGTGCAGCTTCTGAGTCAGGTGAGGTTGATGTGGAGAGGACACATAGAAGGAAGAAAGGGAGGAGGAGGAGTTTCGTTTCGCATGCTGCTGTTGAGTATTTGTTAGGCGGGGGAGGTAACATCTTTGGAATTTATTGGAGCAATGTGAGCAGAGATTGACCTGATCGGACTTAGAGAGGATCACTGCTGACATGCTGGGAGTTCTAGGAAGACAGGGGAAGTAGGGAGGCCATAGGAGGCTATTACAATAGTCTAGGTGGGAGGTGATTATGGTGGCTTGGCTCAGGCAGCTATGAGTCAGAACTGGTTAGATTTTAGATAATTCTAAATATGTTTTCAGATAGAGCAAACAGGATTTGCTTATGGCTAAGTATATGGTATTAAATAGAGAAAGCAAGAGGGTGAAAGTTTTTAGAAAAATGAAATTGCCATTCATGGAGGTGAAGACTAGTGATGAAGCAGGTTCAGGGGCTGGGATGTGATAGCAGGAGTTTGGTTTTATTTATTTATTTTTTAAAAAAATACTTTTTCAGAGAGGGAGAGAGAGATAGAAACATCAATGATGAAAGAGAAGCATTGATCGGCTGCATCCTGCACACACACACTCCGAGAGAGGCACATGGATTTGTTGTGTCCAGCCCACACTCCCACATGAGCCCTGGATTGAGCCTGCAATCAAGGTACATGTCCTTGACTGGAATCGAAATCTGGACCCATCAGTCCATGGGCCAATGCTCTATCTATTGAGCAAACTGGCTAGGGCAGGAGTTTGGTTTTAGACGTGCTAGATTTAGATGCCTTTAGGATATCCAAGAGGAAATGGTGCATAGAGAGTTAGATGTGTAAGTCTGAAGACAGGAGAGAGAGGACCAAGCTGGAGAAATACACTTAGGAGATGTAGTATGTATATCTGTGATATTTAAAGGAACTATAATGCAATTACCAAGCTTATGGAGAAGAGAAAAGGTCTAAGGACTCAGCCCAGCATTTAAATGCCAGGAGATAATAAGGAACCTGCCTAAGAGACTGAGAAAAGGAGCATGAATAAAGGTTGAAGGAAAACTAGAATGAATGTTGCCTTGTTCTCCAATTCATTGCAGCTCCTGCTGCTTAAAATTTATTGCTCTGAGTCCACATGTTGTCATTTATTTACTATATAGTTTGTCTATCTTTTTACAGCCAGCTCCTTCATTCATTTATATTACTTTAGATGCTTCTGCAATCATTTGATTCCATGACCCCTTCACTTCTTCAGCTTCTCAAGGGTAGAGATGAAATGTGTCCTCATCCCACGGGTAGGGATAAAGTGTGTCATTTATCTTTGTACCTCAGGGCTTGGTGCATAGTAGACCTGCAAGAATTATTTTTAATGAACTCTCCTCTCCCTGCGTTTTGCTGTACGAATAAGTGACAAATTCAACATAGAGTGATGCAAAATAAACTTCTTTGCTTGTAACAGTGAGTGTGATACTGACACTCTGTGCAAGAGCCCGTGTTCAGTCCAGCAGGTTGGAGATGGAAGTTTCCTTAGCAGCTGCTTCCAACCAGATGACTGGCTGGCTGGTTGCTTGAAAACACTGTGTCACAGCAGTGTGCTGCAGAGTGTCTGGGTTTTCATTACTTTTAAAAGTACTGTGCTGCTTATTCTTTGGACAGACTTTGACATATTTTCTCAATATACTGATTAATGCATATACTAGTATGTCACCAGACTTTGTCAGGGTTAGTCTTATGTGGCCCTCATACTCTTGAACTGGAGATTGTAGTTTATGGGTTCATCTCAGAGTCTTAGTTTTAATTCCACAATCAAAATGGTTTATCAGTGTGGTGGGTAATGAAAATAGTTTTTAGCTATATTTTCTTGTGCTCCCCCCTCCCCTCCCCCAATCCTGAATTCTCCCCATGAGGATGGGGGAAGGGATGCGTTATTTAGGCTGTTTGGGGTGGGGAGATAGCAAGTTGTTTGAATGCATCTTTCTTCTCTCCTTTGTGTTTCCACACTTTTCCCACCTGCTTTCTTCCAGTAATTTCTAAGTCTAGTTAAAATGAACAATAGTACTTGGTTTGTTTTCCAAACCCAGTGCTTTGGATTCATTCCATTAAATATTTCATAACTATAGTTTTACGTTCTGAAAGACGCCCATTTGAACTTTTTGGTATGTTTGGCTTTTTCTGTTTATGCTGCTGTAGACTTGAGTGGCTTATAACAGCAGAATTTTATTTCTCACATTTCTGGAGGCTAGAAGTCCAAAATCAAGGCGTGGGCAGATTTGGTGTCTGGTGAGGGCCTGCTTTACCCTCATATGGTGGGAGGGGAGAACTCGGCTTTCTTCAGTCTTTTTTAAAATATGTATATTTTTATTGATTCAGAGATGAAAGGGGAGAGAGGGAGGGTGTGTGTGTGGGAGGGAGGGAGGGAGGGAGGGAGAGAGAGAGAGAGAGAGAGAGAGAGAGAGAGAGAATCGACGTGGGAGCCATACAGTAATTGGCTGCCTCTTGCATGCCGTACACTGGGGACTGACCCCACAACCTGGGCATGTGCCTTGACTGGGAATCGAAGTGCAACCTCCTGGTTCATAGGTTGGTTGTCAACCACTGAGCCGGGCTTTCAGCCTTTTTAAAGTGCATTAATCGTATTCATGAGGCTCCAAATTGATGACCTAATCACTTCCCAAAGGTCTCACCTCCAAACCCCATTGCATTGGTGATTGGGTTTCAGCATTTGAATTGGCGGGGGGTGGGGTGGGGGGGGGGAACGGACACACAAATATTCTGTCTATAGTATGCTGTCTCTGATAGTTACTATGTTCTACTAGAGGCCCGATGCATGAAATTCATGCAAGGGGCCCGGCCCTCAAAGCCCCAGCTTCATCTGGAAGGATGTCTGGAAGGTCGTTTGGCTGTCTGGTTTAATCAGCATATTACGCTTTCTATATTTATAGATGCTTTATCAGTACTACCATGTCTTTGACAGTGAAGGACATTCGTTGTCACGTTTGGGGGACTGCATGTGTCATAATTTCTGGGGAGTTGAAGATTTTGGTTTTCATGTACCATAGTGTGATATAACCTTTAAGAGGGTATGAGTAGGCTTGAAATAAAATGTATACGCTTAATTGATTAACAATACTAATTAAGGTCCTAATTTGATAGTTATATACCGCTTACATCAGCAGTCGCCAATCTTTCGGACCTCACGGACCACCAGTGGTCCACCGGTTGGCAACTGCCGGCTTACATGACATAAACCAGGGGTTGACAGAATATGGCCTGCAGACCAAATCTAGCTGCTGCCATTCAGTTGTACATTGTATATGGCTGCTTCCCCATTGTAGCCACAGAGATGAGTAGTTGCAAAAGCTGAAAATATTTACTGTTTTGTGGTTTCTTTTTTAAACAGAAAATTTACCCACCTTTTTTCATCCTGTCAATTGTATACTTTATTTAATTTAAAGTGTACCCTTAAGTTCAGCTCCTTTTGCTAGGCTACCTCATATTGTCTTTACTTATTTGCAGAGCTGATTATATTATTTTGTTGGCCATGAGAAATTTTTGACGTGTAATGTCATTCAAATTTATTGAAGATATTTTCCCTAATTTGTCCGTGCACAGAAACAAACCTTAATGCAGCACATCCTACGCTGTGACTATGAGGCCTGTCGACAATATCTTATGAATCTTGAGCAAGCAGTTGTTTTAGAGCAGAATCTACAGATGCTACAGACATTCATCAGCCACAGATGTGATGGAAATCGGAATATTTTGCATGCTTGTGTATCAGTTTGCTTTCCAACCAGCAATAAGGAAACTAAAGAAGAAGAAGGTGAGATTAAAACCTATATCGAAGTCTTTAAAAGGAATTTTAGAATATAGTAACTATTAAGGGAAAGAAAAATCACTATAAAAAATTATGGTACTTTTATTTATCTTCATAAAATCTAGGAGTTTTGTCATTCTTAGAAGGTACAGATTTGTGTCTTATTAGGATTGAGTGTGACATAAGCAAATAAAATTTTAATCAAATGTGTTTTTGTTGTTTTGAGTTCTATTCTCTCTGATATGTACAGACTGTATGTGTAATACTTATGAGATATACAGGTTTTATAATTTCAGAAGACTAAGTGAAGGCAAGTTATATTAAGGCAACAACCTTTATCTCAAATTTCAGAATGTAGAGGGAAAAATCACCTGATTATTTGTTAGATGTTTTTGGAAAAGTAAATAAGTATTTTTGCCTTAATGTTTTTAATTGATGAATTAAGGGAAAAACTGAAAACCTGAAGTGCAACTGTGTAATTCATGTTTTTTCTTATTTTGAATTCTGCCAACGATCTTCTAGTAGCCACATTTTAGAATAGTGATTTGAATATGTAGTATATAAACTAAGATTGAGGTACTGATACGGGGGGTCTTTTTCTTCCTTAGTAGTGAAAGCTATTTCATTCTACTTATGAATAACATTATTCTTAACCTTTGGGGTTTGAAAAGTAAGGCAGATTTAAAAAGTAATTCATATTAAAGGCTGTAGTTGAATATATCTTAATTGCTTATTGCTTTAGAGAGGAAACTTAAGTTATTAATTATCTCTGGTATGTGAATTAGAGCATACTCGAGAATACATAGCAATTAGCATTTAATGGCCTATACACATTTAATCTCTTAGTTATGTTTGAAGTTTAAGTTGATGCTAATTTTTTCTTTTATGTTTCAGAAGCAGAGCGCTCTGAAAGAAATACTTTTGCTGAAAGGCTTTCTGCAGTTGAAGCCATTGCAAATGCAATATCAGTCGTTTCAAGTAATGGCCCGGGTAACCGGGCTGGATCATCAAGTAGCCGAAGGTAATGTGATTTTTACCAGGAAAGTTTCATTGACAGAAACATAACCCAAGTACAGAAATAAATGTATCTCTTACCTATCATATGCATTATTGGTGGGTCCTTTTATTTTATTGTGTTCCTCCCTGGGAATAATATCTGATAATACCTACTTAGAATTTAAGCATAGAACAGTAGGACCTAGGATGCTTCAAAAATTTGAGATAATTTAGACAAGTAGTTCAAACTTGATTCTTTGAATGTGTTTTAAATTGATCATTTTTGTTTTCTAGGAAGTTATTTTATTTAGTTGGAGAACAACTAATAACAGTAATTGAAAGAACCTCAATCTTTTATTTACAGATTGCTAATTTAGGTCAATTTCTCATATATCTTAATGATCTGGGAAGAAATGAAAGGCTGGTGTATATAATGAATAGTTGGTATTAAAACTTTCAGGCTTCCTGAGTTGTGGGATGGACAAACCTTAATAACACATTGACAGTTACTAGGTGTTTGAATAGGTAAAGAATATAAAGAATTCAGGATATAGTTGTTTTTCTGAAGAAAAAACACACTCATATTAGACATGACAGCCAAAACTGGATACTTGACAGATCAATAATGGAGCACTGCTCACTGTGCTATTGTGATAGTTGTAAAGTCTATCTTCTCTTCCATATTCAACTTTCCCTTTAGAAATGATTCTTCTAATATTGGTACCAACCTGATAGCTTCCCAGGTTCAAAAACATCCCAAAGTGAGATTTATAAGAGAGCTATTTTTGGGTGACCAAATTATAACTTAAAACAGTACGTAACATTATGTAGACTATACAAAATGGAAATGATGACCAGCTTATTTGTTTAGGATTACACTAAGCAGACAAAGTATTTGGTCTAAAATGGAGAGCAACTTAAATTCTTCATGAAGAAATTAGTGTCTGAATTATTTCAGGTCTTTCATTTCCTCAGGGAATATACAGGTGCAAATCAAGTTGGACTCTGATATGGGTGGTCCAGTGCCAGTGCTGCCATCTTTTTTTCATATAAGGATTATTTTTGAAGGCAAAGACTAAAAGGAGCTTCAAGAGTGGGTGATGTGTTGCTCACAGAAATAATTTGCCAGTAAGCTCCTTTGAGGCATTTGCCGAAGATTTCACTGCAGTGCTCTTACACAGTTCAAGCTCAGGGCTGCCGATTGAACAGATGAAAGCACAGGAGTCTTATTATCTACGCCGGGCAGTAGGAAGTCCACAGACTGCTTCACTGAAGTGAAACCCTCCTCTAGCCTACAATGGATTTTCTAGGCGATGCCCCTTGATGAGTATGCAGGCTGGGATTCATGAGCTCTAAGCTCAAAACTGATGCAGTTCAATGTTGACTGGAGTACTGTTAAATGCCTTCAGATGATGATTTGACTCAGAAGTTTGGTTGTGTGACTCACTAGTTCCTGAGTACAAAGGGCAGAGTTAGTGGAAGGCTTGATTGATGCATCTGATTGCAGGTGTATGTACTCTAGAGATTGTTAATCTGGAAGACACATGACCTTCGCTTTTTTGTCACAGTGGTATGTTTGAACATGACTGGATTCTCAGGCTTCTGTAGCATGGATATTACGTGCTTACAAAGAGGAAATTACATCATCCTTGAATTCTTCCATATTGTCAGAAAATACGATGACTTCCAGGCAAGCCTATACGAAGAAATGTCAAAACTCTGAATCTTAGCAGCCAAGGTGGTATCTCCTCAGTATTGTCCTCAGCCACTGAGGATACAGGTGAATCTTCATGAATTGTGTACAACATCTTGAAGAATAATTTTCTTTTTTTTGTTTTTTGTTTTTGTTTTTAAAGAATCTATATGAGGAGCTGGGCATTGTACTTAAAAATGTTCCCAAGACCTAATGAAGAAAAGAGGTTAAGGACAACTTTTTTAAATGACAAGGAATGGTCCCCTCATTTAATATTGAATTGACTACATCACAACAACAAAGTTGGGAGTTTGAAAGTTCAAGATGAGACTGTGGTCTCCATTTATCTTCATTTATTCTTAATCTACTCTAAATTAGAGGTTGGAGAATAGCCCACATGTTTTCTTTGGCCTGTGCAATGTTACATTTTTTTCTTTAAGATTTGAATGCTTTTAGATGAGTGTGTACACCTCTAGTTTGTCATTGTTCCCTCCTCCTTACACCTGCCTGCCCTTTCCTCGACTTATTTTATCTTCCAGGCCCAGGAGGCATTGAGTTTGTGACCCTGGTCTGGTGTAAGCCTTCTTCTCGTTAAGCCCAAAACATGCATTTATTTTCAGGTCATTTGCAGTGCTTCCCAATTATTGCTGATTCTCTGTGTATGTTTTGAGTAAGGCACATTAGGATACTAAGTGTCTCTGTTGAGCTTAATTGAAATTGCATAGGAGCATCATAGTGTGGACAGTCACCCTGGTGTGTGCTGTTCCTGGTAAGGAGCCTGCATTCTCTCTGGGTGATGTCTTTGGACATGACCGTGATTTCACCCGAAATAATCACTGCAACCTACTCCCCTCCATATTATAAAAACTCTTAAACTCAGATTTCTGAATTGGGAGAGAGAGAGAGAGAGAGAGAGAGAGAAGACATGGATAACGTAAAAATAATTTACTGTAGATATTTTTAAATAGTGAATGTAATAATAACTAAGATACTACTTGAGACACTAAAATTTACTTCCAAAGACTGTTTCTGTTCCCAAAAGTACATCATCATGCAAAAGCCTTGTAAAATAGACGTGTTCCTGAAAGTAGTCTCTAAAAGAAATTTTCGTAAATGCTTTAAATAAAAATATACTTAAAAATTTGAAAATGTATTGCTATGGGAAAACACATTTACTTTGGATTAAATAATCATAATTAGAGATTCAAACATTAATAAGAATCTTTCTAAATCACTTCTGTGGAAAAACACATTTACTATGGATTAAATAATCATAATTAGAGATTCAAACATTAAGAATCTTTCTAAATCACTTATTTATAGACATAATAATGCTTGCCTGTTAAGGTGTTAGGTCTTTTATATCAGAAATGTCATATCTTTGGGATTAAATCTGCAAGGGAGAATGAAATCCCTTGTGTTGCCTGGCCCTTAAAATTGAATTTTTACTCTATTCAGAAGCTCTAAAGTTGTGTCTGATTTGCCTCATGTGCTCTCTCTTAATTGCTGTTAGTTATTAATGTATCTTGTAGCCTTTGTAAGCTTTTATTCAGAGGTTCAGATTTTTTTATAGGTAGGTAGTTACCAGTTCCCCTAACGAGGTCTGTGTTTATGATATTTTTCTTTTTAGTGATGTGCACATCTGTGCAGTACTTTTTTTTAGGAAAAAAAAATCGCGCCCAGACATTAATCTAACAGCACATTTTACAAGCTCCAGTTTCATTCGTTAATTTCATTGTGAAGCAAGTTGTACTGTTAAAAAAACAAACTGTGTATAAAAAATAAATCTAAATTGGTCTTTGTTGTAAAATTACTTACTCTGAATATTCAATTGCTTTTGAGATCACAGACAAGGGATTTAGTGGGTTAAATCAGTCTGTACTAGTTTTGTGCATAGTCTGTTCGCTGATGTCTATTAAACTTAATTCTTACTAATTATAAATGGGACAGAAATTTTTTGTTTTAATATTCAGCTGCTCATTTGTCTTAACTGTATGAGAGATTATTTTATAATCTTCATGGCAACTCTTGTTCCCTGTGCTTAAGTTAGTGGTTTTAATGCTGAACTGGGGACTAGGAGCCCCCAGTTTCATTTCTGTCCCTCACTGACTTATTCTGTGATTTCAGAATTGGCATTTGTACTTCACTGCCTTTGCCTGGAGCATTTGCTTGTAGAACAAACTTTGATCTCAGATGAGAAGTTCTGTGTACCTTTTCATTACATTTAGTCATGGTAGTGAGTTTTGATTTTGTCCATGTTCTTCTAGTTTGAGATTACGGGAAATGATGCGACGTTCATTGAGAGCGGCTGGTTTGGGTAGACATGAAGCTGGAGCTTCATCCAGTGACCATCAGGATCCAGTTTCACCCCCGATAGCCCCCCCTAGTTGGGTTCCTGATCCTCCTGCGATGGATCCTGGTAAGATCTGTTATTTTATTTAGTTTTTAACAAAAAGATAGAGTTATGAAAGAAGAGAAATTGAGCATTTTAAATGGGTTATTGGTAAATCTGAAATATTTAAAAGTAGCGTAATGTGTATTGTAACTAATTTAGTTATAAAGATTTGGTTTAAGGGGTTTGTAACTTAAAATTTAAAATTCCAGAAAATCTTGTCAGGTATTCCTTACTGAAATATTTCCATACTCTGATAAGAAGCTACTCAGCAATACAGCTGGGTAAATAAGTAAATTATCTAGTGGATTCCTTCTTTTATAGTTAGGAAAATAAGTTTATATTTAAACCTCTGTCTGATTTGTCATTTGGCTTGTGCAGAAGAGCCTTAAGTCCAGTTAAGAGAACAAGTTAGGGATATGTTGCCTATAATGATATGCATCCTGCTATTCTGTTTACTGAAAGATGGTGACATTGATTTTATCCTGGCCCCTGCTGTGGGATCTCTTACCACAGCAGCCTCTGGCACCGCTCAAGGACCAAGCACCTCCACCATTCCAGGTGAGAATCTGTACTGCTGCATTTGCTTAGACATTTGGAGGAACACACTTCACAAATGGGTTTGACAGAGCCACATTTTTATCTCAAGGAGACGTTCCTTGGCTTGAGAAGCATCTCATTCTCTGAATTATCTTCCATGTGTCAGTGAAATTGTGTGGATGCACATACATTTCATCAGTTGAGATTTGTAAAATGTGTTAATGTGTTTAAATTCTCTTTAATGAAGTTATTAATTTATTACTAATACTAGAATATTTTTCTCGTGGTATATTTAATAGATAGTTAGTATGTTATTCCAGAATATTCTTTCACTTGGTCTTATTTATTCTTGTTTTGTTACCAAATGGATCTGCTTAATTACAGGTCCTTCCACAGAGCCATCTGTAGTAGAATCCAAGGATCGAAAGGCCAATGCTCATTTTATATTGAAATTGTTATGTGACAGTGTTGTTCTGCAGCCCTATCTACGAGAACTCCTTTCTGCCAAGTAAGAAGTTTAGTATACTTAATAGAATCCAACATTGTTTGCCCTCTGTTACTATGCTCTCTTCAGCGAAAGATGCTTTCTCCATAAAATTCAGTGTCCACTAAATGAATATAAAGTGATTTTATGTTAGCTTGATTTGAGTGTACATATGTTAAAAAGATGCGTTTTATTCTCAAATGTGAATCCGTAAATTAGTTCTACCACTGTCGCTTGGAAAACTGAAAATTATACAGATTCTTCCCCAAAGCTCTACACTAGAAGTATGACTCAGTAGGTCTGGGATGGGGCCTGGAATCTGTATTTAGAACTGCATGATGATTCTGATGGTTTCTTTGGAAATTTTTTTGGCTTGCAGAATGCATCATCATGAGATTATGCAGAATTTTTGATAAGTATTCTGTGATAAATGCTCATTAACCATTAATAGATCATATCCTGCTTTCAGCATGATTGTTTATCTTTACAAGCTCATAACAATAAACATTTTTATAAAAATTAGTCATCATCTGTGCCAAACTCTACTTGCATTAGCTTCTAATTCTAGAAATAACCGTCTGAAGTAGGTGATATTATTCCCATCATACATTTGAAAATCCAGGCTTTCAGAGGTTATTGAACTTACCTAGGGTTATAAAACTCTAGTGAGTGGCAGAGCAGGAAACAGAACTGAGACATTAATTTGGGACAGGAAGGACACGTATATTTTGGAATAAACATAAAGGAAATATGTGTTCTAAAGTAGGAAGCTTTATGAAGATGAAGTTTGAGTAGAACCATGAGGAATGAGTAGGGAGAAGAGTGAGCAACAACATTAAAATGGAGAACTATAAATATTTTAAGACAGTAACTCGTCTAATTAAAGGTGGATGGTCAGAAGAGAAGAATAGTAGCCAGTGAATCTGAAAAGTTAAGTTAAAGCCACCACTTCGGTCTATTCTTTGGGCTTGGATTCTCTGAATAATGGCTTTGTTTAGACTACAACAGTATCAAAGTGGGGTTATAAAAATAATATGAATGTGGTATAAAAAAGTGTTAAAATTAGGCAAGAGTAGAGAATAAAGTTGAGGCTATATTGTATATGCCTACTTACAGCCTTCATTTTGTGTGTTGCAATACACTGATTTGTTAAAGATGGAAAAGATTAGAAGCAAAGGTAAAAAATTGATTTAGAAGGAAGATTTTCATAAAGAATCCAAGTTTTGTCTTAGTTACTAGCAACAGTGATGCTGTTGGCTCTCAGAGAGAATTCAGGTCGAGAGCAGATCTGGGAGAAAGATGACTTTAGTGGTTAGGTATGTTGAATGGGAGGGGTCACTGGGAAATGCTAACTAGATTTATCAAGTGAGCAGGTATAGGTGCTGGGACTGTACTGACCTCATAGAAGTGGCAGCTGCTGTGGTGGATGAGAGAGGGAAGCACATATGTCTGAGGTTGGGATTTTGGAAATTCCAGGGGGGAGTAGAAATTCAGTAAAGAATATTGAAGGCATGTGTGTAAGGGAAAATACATAATAATAGCTAACGTGTATTGAGTACATATTATTTGGCAGGCATTGTACTAAAAGCTTTTTAAGTAGTTTATTTAATCCTCATCACAATCTTACGAAACAGAGCCTTCTTCCTACTCCTACGTTTAAAAAGAGTTGGTTTGACTCCAGAGCCCTTACTGGTCAATAGTGTCACTAAAGGCTAAGAAGGAAGCATGGTTTAGAGAGACGGGGGCTTTCTTTCCTAAGTGAGATAATATGAGACCAGAACATTCTTTTTGAGTGGTGGGACATTATTTAACAAAACATAATTAGTTACTGCATCATGAACATGTCTTTCTTTTTTACAATCAGTAAGGAAAAGTAATTGATAATTGATATTTTTATGTACAATTTTTCTCATTTTAGGGATGCAAGGGGAATGACCCCATTTATGTCAGCTGTAAGTGGCCGAGCTTACCCAGCGGCAATTACCATCTTAGAAACAGCCCAGAAAATTGCAAAAGGTAATTTATTTCAAGTCCTAAATGAGTTGCATATTTTAAAATTTGAATAGATTCTCTTGTATACACATAATATTGTAATTATTCAAAACTGATTTCTGTATATTGAAATGATATGATTAGAAATTATCAAGATAATTTTGTGCATGTATATGTTAGTGTTTGTGTGTAAAATTCATGTTTACATTTTCAAGTGAGTTATATATTCCAACTTTCTAGCAAAAAGCAGCTGGTGTAGATTTCTTAAATTTCAAAATGTTTCCATAATATATAATATAAATGACCTATCTTTTGAAAATAAAGATGAATTATTGATAGAATCCGCCAGTGGTTAAAATGGTGGTAGTGATAACATTTTATAGAAGTTAGAGGTCAGATATCTTATTGTTCTTCTGACTTGGAATACTTGCTTAATAGAAAACATTAAGGAATACCAGTTCCTGTCATGTAGCATTTATGAGATTGAAGTGGTTATCTCTTTAAAATACTGGCTATAAATATTTGATGTGATTGTACTTTGTTAAATAGGTTGGACTTGAATCTTAACTGCATAACTCAGTGCAGGACTCAGGTGGCTGATGTGTGGTGCATTTGTATTGTCCTCAAACGTGGTTATGAGATAGTTACACTTTGCACAGAATTGATGGGATTTCCTTGCATATTGACTTTGCATATCAGGTTTTTTCTTTTTATTAATATGTAGTAGTTTCTTATTTATACTATGTAAATGTTAGAGCTTTTCCATTTGAGGAAAGTAGCAGATGGCTGTGATTAAGTCCTTTCTTTAATCTTTGTAGCTGAAGTATCCTCAAGTGAAAAAGAGGAAGATGTTTTTATGGGAATGGTTTGCCCATCAGGCACCAACCCCGATGACTCTCCATTATATGTCTTATGTTGTAATGATACCTGCAGTTTTACATGGACTGGAGCAGAGCACATTAACCAGGTAAGTTATTTTACATTTTCCTATGTTTACGCTATCTTCAGGTTTTCTTTTTTCCCCCCTTTGACCATCACCAGAGTTATAGTTTATCTTGATATATTACAAGTCTGATATTTCCTGTTACTCTAAGTTATAAAATTCTCCCAAGAAAATTAATTTTTATTTAATTCCTAAATAAATGAAGCAGAGAAGTTGATTCTTAACTTAGTTATGGGATATCATGAAAATGAGAAATCTTCACTGGGTAGTATAATCTGATCCACTACTATTGATGTAGATTTTATAGCTGTAATTCTCTTTTTTGGATAGTATAAATTATTTTTGTCCTACTGGTAGAATAAGATTATATGATTTGCATTTGTCTAATATTGTAAAATGTATATTCACTATAACATCCATTACTTTGTTTTCAGAGCGCATTAATTTTGCTCTGCTATCATCATTTAAATGTTTTAGAAAATGCCAGAAATAATAATTTTGTGTGTGTGTGTTTTATTGAAGTATACCCTTTTAATTTTAGGATATTTTTGAGTGTCGAACGTGTGGCTTGCTGGAGTCACTCTGTTGTTGTACGGAATGTGCCAGAGTTTGCCATAAAGGCCATGATTGCAAGTGAGTACAATCTGGTTTACTCTAACATTGTAAACTGCTTAGATTCCTATTGCTGCATTAAAATGATCTGTACCAAGTCATGTTTTGTTCCATAGTTCAGAAAGCATGAGGTTTTATTGTCTAGTCCTCTTTCCTCTTTAAGCCAGTTTACATATTAGAATGTGGCTCTTGATTTAAAGTGTACTTTGAAATGTTTGTTCTTTAAATAAAAGAAGGCTAATATGCAAAGGAATATGTGGTCATACATTGTGACTAGGATCTAGTTAATCTTTTGAGGTATAGTGATAGGATGATTTTGTCTGTATTCTCCAGTATTAGGTCCCTTGTAGCAAGAAATCACATTAAGAGAATCATAGTGGATGTTAAACTAAAGGTGATAACCTTTCAATTCAGCAGTAGAGTTACCTTAGCTAGTTTGTTAGTTTTCACAGATCTGAGAAGTAGTAAGTACCCGAGTGCCTCAGAGTCTCGTAGGGACATGAGCGTAATTGGTGCAGATGGGTAGGTGTTACAGATAAGGGAGACTGGTTTGTAAAAACCACCTATTCTGCTTTAAAATAAGCAGTTATGTAGGACAAGTGGAAAATTTTATAGATATTGTATTAATACTTAGGATTTTTATTCAAAGAATTTTGGCTGTTCGTCTACCTTATTTTAGGTATCTAAAATTGATCATGTTTATTCATTGATTGCCTTTACTAAGTGCTCTCATTGTGCTAGAAGTTAGGGTGGTGGTGGACAAAGTTAGTCCCTGTCCTCACAGGGTTGACACTCCTATCAGAGGACACAAGCAAGAAACATCTGCCCATAGGGTTTTGGTTCATGAGAGGCACATGGGAAGATCACATAAACTGAACTGGGGCTGCAGGGAAATAGGAACAGACTCCAGAGGAAGTGACTATACTGAGTCCTGTTTGAGATACCTCTTCTCATAAGAGTTTTGTGTAATTGTTACATATATTTTAACAGTTGCACTTTGCGTTCAGAAATTAATAAGTTCTGTTTGGTTCAATGCCTCCATTTTTCAATATAATCTTTGTATCTTTAAAAAAATTTCAGTTTTTATAGTTGTGTATGAATTCTTTCTAGACTCAAACGGACATCACCGACAGCCTATTGTGATTGTTGGGAGAAATGTAAATGCAAAACTCTAATTGCTGGACAGAAATCTGCTCGCCTTGATCTACTTTATCGCCTGCTCACTGCTACTAATCTGGTCACTCTGCCAAACAGCAGGCAAGTGGGGTTTTTAGGACATAAATTAGGTGGATAAAGGATGCACATCTGAGTGCCGTCCCCAGTCCCCCCTCCCCTCCCCAAACACACACACAGTCCCCCTGACAACAGTGTTCTGTTTTGTACAGGGGAGAGCACCTGCTATTGTTTTTAGTGCAAACAGTTGCAAGGCAGACAGTAGAGCATTGCCAGTACAGACCTCCTCGGATCAGGGAGGATCGTAATCGAAAAACAGCCAATCCTGAAGGTGAGTAAATTTACAGTTACAGAACACATCCACATAGGAAAAGTGGGTGTTTATTCTTTTGTCTCACCCATTATTGCTTTTTAGATTCAGATATGCCTGATCATGACTTAGAGCCCCCCAGATTTGCCCAGCTTGCGTTGGAGCGCGTTCTACAGGACTGGAATGCTTTGAAATCTATGATTATGTTTGGCTCACAGGAGAATAAAGATCCGTATGTATTCATTAAATTCTTTTTAGATTTATCTACTTCCCATGTTAGTGTAGGCAGTTACAGTGCATTCTCTTTCCTTCCCCATTCAGTCTCAGTGCCAGCAGTAGGATAGGCCACCTTTTGCCAGAAGAGCAAGTATACCTCAATCAGCAAAGCGGCACGATTCGGCTGGACTGTTTTACTCATTGCCTTATAGTCAAGTGTACAGCAGATATCTTGGTAAGTAAGTCCTTTGAATGTTTATGTATAGGCACATGAAAAGGCTGTTTTTCTTACTTAACTTCCCATAATTTTACTAGTCCAAATTCCTAAGTACTGATAAGCTCTAATTAAGCAGTACATTAAGGGGAATGGAATTTGGGGGTGATTTAAATGTCTCAGTTAACAGCAGAAACTCTTTTCATTCTAAGTAAATTCCTAAATACAACAGTGTAAAAATGATTGGAGCAGTGTTCACATTAAACTTTTTAAGTATCCTTTTTGCTGTGAAATTAGAAAAGGATATCAACTATAAAACCCAGTATTGATGAGGTTATGGTAAAGACACACGTACACTGATGGGTGGCATTGTATTTGGCACTCTTTTGGAAAACAGCTTAGCAGTGTCAAGAGCCATAAAAATATCATTGTCGTCAGAACTTGTCATCTGTATATAGAAAAGCCTAAGTGGCCTACTGGCTGACAGGCCAACTGGCTGGTAGCTATGACGCGCAATGACCATCAGGGAGCAGACGCTCAACACAGCAACTTGGACGAGCTGACGAGCAACAGCAAGTTTGCAGAGTGCCCTCTTGCACTCCAGGACCCCTCAGGGGATGTTGGACTGCGGACTTAGCCTGATCCCCGCAGGCCAGGCTGAAGGATCCCACCTGCCAGAGGGACCCTGCTCACTCGCAGATGCCCTTCAAGCCCCTGCGCCACCCTAGGTGTGGCCGGCTGGGGAGAGACCGTGGGAGGTTGGCTCCAGGGTGTGGCCGGCCCGTCTCATCCAGTCCCACCCTGCTGGCCACCTTCTAATTAATTTACTTTCAATGTGCACGAATCCATGCACTGGGCCTCTAGCAAGGTAATAATTTATTATATGAGAAAGAAAAAGTTGTATCATAATGTAATGTAAAATTAAAAAACAAAATACTTTATGGATCCAATATTAATGGACAAATGAATCAAATTAGAGTTAAACCACTACTGAATGTAATGTAGCAATTTACAAATAAGGGTTATTTTGACAGGCCGATATGGCTCAGTTAATTGAGCGTTGTTCCATGTGCTAAGAGGTCACTGGTTAGATTCCCAGTTTCAGGGCCCATGCCAGGGTTGCGGGCTCAATATCCAGTTGGGGGGAGGAGGGGCAGAAGGCAGGTAATGGGTGTTTCTCTCTCATCAGTATTCTATCTCTCTCCCTCTCTCTTTCCC
>NW_006288434.1:2870171-2881379 GCF_000327345.1 Myotis davidii
ATTCTTAAAAGCAGATATTTGAATTAAAAAAAATAATAAGGGTTAAATAACATTAAAAAACAAACAGAAAATAACATGAAATTGGGTGTTCTCAGTAATTGATACTTATATGGTAGACCATGCATGGAAATGAGACTAGAAAGTAATAATAGTAATAGTTACGTGATAGGGATGGGATTATAAATTTATTAATATAAATAGTTAACTCTACTTAGGTGCTTCACTAAGTACCCTCTAGTGAATGAAATATATTCTTCCTCTGACCTGACATACTTGGTATTGTTCTTCTAAATTTTAATTGCTGTCCATAGGACTGTGAGACTGAACACAAGAAGTCAGGCATCTGAGACCTATAGGCCAAGCACTGGTCAGCATGTGACATAAACTAATCACTGACTTTGTAAATGTTTTGGTTAAATTTATTTGGAGATTTTTATTATGAAATGTGAACGTTGAAAAGGGTTGGGACTTTTTGCGTAATGAATGTCTAAACATCTGCGATGTCTCAGCACTAATGGAGTGGCTGTAATCTCCTAAAGCTTCTGGATACCCTCCTGGGCACGCTGGTGAAAGAACTCCAGAACAAGTACACACCTGGGCGTCGGGAAGAAGCCATTGCGGTGACAATGAGGTTTCTGCGCTCTGTGGCAAGAGTTTTTGTCATTCTTAGTGTGGAAATGGCTTCATCCAAAAAGAAAAAGTAAGGCATTCCTTTTGACTTTTGCATCATTTTGCACAAACTTGTGAAACTGACATCATGTATATGAAAGGATTCATAAAAGATTCCTGTGTTTTCCTTTTTGCTCTAGCAACTTTATTCCGCAGCCAATTGGAAAATGCAAGCGTGTATTCCAGGCACTGCTGCCTTATGCAGTGGAAGAATTGTGCAATGTAGCAGAGTCGCTGATAGTTCCTGTCAGAATGGGGATCGCTCGCCCAACTGCACCTTTTACTCTGGCTAGTACCAGCATAGATGCCATGCAAGGCAGTGAAGAATTATTTTCAGTGGAACCACTACCACCACGACCATCATCTGATCAGTCTAGCAGGTAAATTTCTACCTGGTAACAGATTCTGATTAATTCTTTCTCTGGAAACATCACATTTGACTTAAGGAAAACTTTTACATGAGCATTCAGGTGGTATACATAATCATTTGTATATCAAATGGTGAAGATTTTACTTTGTTTGGAACATGTAAAAGTACTTTAAAAATTATACCTCCATGTCTAATAGACATATAGTTGTGGTTTTTCGTTTTGGTTTGGAAAGGCACTTTTTTATTAGGCCATGACGGTAACCTGATAAGAAACCTTACTTACTTAAGACTTCTGTAGACATCGTTATTTTCTGTTTTTCTTACCTTTAAGTAATAGCCTGTTGGAAGGCCAAGTTAAAGAATGAAAAGATAAAAGATAACTTTCTCTATGTCCAAAGGCTGGGGCTATGGGGCACAACTTATGTAGATAACAATCAGAATGATAGAATTTTAAAATATTTTCTACAACAGCCATATTAACTAGGAAGGGGCTAAAACAACTCAGTAATAAAAATTTCTAGTTACAAAGTTACTTATTCTTAAATCTCATCTTTTCCATTTAGTTGATAATTTACCTTGCTAGACTGAAGTTTGTTGAGTCAGAATGTTTAGAACCTAAAACTAAATGTTCTGGTACCTTTTATTTAGCGCAGTGCTTCTCAAGCTTTAATACGCATGCAAATCACTTGGGGATCTTATTTAAAAATGCAGAGGCTGATTCTGGAGGGCTGGGTGGGGCCTGAGATTTGGTATTTCTTAGACTGTCAGATAATGCCAAAGCTGCTGGTTTAGGGGTCACACTTACGGGTGGCAAGGCACTAGAGGCCTTTAGCAAGTAACTTGTTTATGTTGTTGGTTTTCTAAAGTCTGGTTTTGTTAACTATGTATGTATGTAATAATGTTTTAATAAGGATCTTTAAGACCTAAAGACCCTTCTTTCTGAACACCTATGTGTTAAGGATGGCCTCCTTTAGGATTTGGAGAGTTCCCAAATCTTAACCCCTGAGTTTTGTTTGAGTTGATGTTGAGTATCTGCTCTCACTGTTCTCCTTATACTCCACATGCCAGTATGTGTCCCAACTTTCCATTTATTATCAGGTCTTGTAAGACACCCTGGAATCTAAGTCTAGGTGTGTCTGTCAAAGCTCTCCCATGGGAGCCTTGTCACTGATGCACTCCAGGATTTGCTGAAAACTGTTACAAATCAAGCTATATCTTTTCAGACTCACCAGATACACCTTAGTATCCAAAGGTTCTGCCAGTGAAATCTTCTTGTACTCTTGTGATGTTCCTGATTCATATACCCTGTGAGGAACCCCCAATTACTTAGGTGGTATTACCTTGTGAATTCCTTGTGCCCTTCCCTTGTGTGTCCCCCCCTCCCCAATCCCCCAAAGGACGTAAAATTTTATATTGCATTGAACAGATTTTGGAAGCATCTCTGAAGAGTATCCATAAGCCTGTTCCTACTAAATTTTAGTAGTTTTGTGCAATGTATTTGGTAAATATGCCAGATTTTTTTCACCTTGCTTAGTATTAAAGTATTGTATACTCTTAAGCTCTGCTCTTTACTCCATTCCCCTTGTTGTATTGTTGGGCCACCTCTTATGTCTTTCCAGAAGTAGATCTCATTTGATAATTAACACTTATCAGTGCTAATGTTTTCTACTACTTCATAATATAGAAGTCCATTATAATACAGTACAATCACTCCTTCGAATAGGTTGTCTTCTGACCAGGGTTCCAAGCATGTCTTAAATAAAACATATACACTTGACCAGTTTCTGGGATTTCTCTTATGTTAGATGGTAGATGGTGTTTACCATTACATTGAGTATAAATTCTTAAGTTCAGTTGTTTTGCTTTTCTGTTGCTTCCTCCCACGTCTTTAAAACTCTTAATGTCTTTATTAATTCATTTGTGTCTACTCTGTCTCTGTGCCTCATATAATAACTGTCACTGAAAGTTTAGCATAAACTAGGAACTTCCCTAAGCATTATAGCTGTATTACCTGTTCTGTGGTACCCAATAACTGTTAGGTACCACTATCACTCCAGTTTTAAAAGGGAGGAAACTGAGGCTCAGAGAGGTGTTAGATAGCAGGTTCCACAGCTATTGACGTTTAGAAATATTTAAAAATCTAGACAGGTATTTTCCTTTGTTGTTACATTAGGCAGAGTATTAGATGGCAGAGTAGGGAGAGAAATTGCTGCTTGGTGCTTACTGATAGTGTTGAGGTATTGGATTGACCAGCACTGAAGCCCACCGTCCCTCAAAGTGCAAATTTCAGCTCCAAACTCTCATGAGCGCAGGCCTGTAGTTAGAAGTTCTCTGAAAAGATGTTTTTCCTGTCTCCACCTTGGCTGATACAGGATAAGTCTCTTGAAATCTGTTGTCCTTTCTTGATTTATGTTTGGCTCATGTACTTGATAGAAGAGAGGATTGCTATGATGTAACTTCCTATTGCTCAGACCCCAGGCTGTCTTCTGTGAAAACTATGGCTCCTTTAACCCTTCTAGTCCAAGGGACATGTCTAGTCCAAGGCTGTGTCTCAGGTGATGACTCTTCATGTATAACTGGTTTGATTTTGTTTCTCAGAGCAGCTGAGGTGAAGTGATTTAAAATCTATAATAATCCATAATAATAAAAGCATAATATACTAATTAGACCAGACGTCCTTCTGGACAAAGCCAGGGCTGCAAGGGAAGCCCGGGTCCCAGGTGCCCGAGGGCGACCTGAGGGAAGCCGGTGCTGGCAGCCGGGGGAAGGAAGGCCTACTCTTGCACGAATTTCATGCATCGGGCCTCTAGTCTGTAAATAAAGGATAATAGGTAGGTCACAGGGTAATTTAGCCACTGCCTGCCTTTTAAGCTGCATTCTCTTATTCTCCCATTTTTATTTATTTTTTAAATAATGGAGGCTTCTGTCCTTTCTTGGCTGTTTCTCAATTTGATTTTTAGGGAAGTAACATTATTTTGTCACCCACTTTTTACTATGATTCTATTTTAACATCACACTTTTGAACTGATGTGTTCCCCCTGTATACATCCAGCAAGTCAAAGGTTCATAAGCTGATGCAAAGTAGGTAATGTCAGGTCCCTTAAAGAGTGAATTATTTATAGTAAGCACACTTTTGTTAATGGAGCCTTTGGAAGTTAAGGAGTGCTGGTGTTGAAAGCATGGAAAAGGGAAAACTTCCCTTTAAAATATTTCAGTGTAAGGACTCATGAAAAGTAAAGTAACAACAATTCTGAGCCCGGCCAGTGTGGTTCAGGGGTTGAGTGTCAACACCTATGAACCAGGAGTTCATAGTTTGATTCCAGTCAGGCCACATTGCCAAGTTGCAGGCTCGATCCCCAGTAGGGGGCGTGTGGAAGTGGACTGGTTGATGATTCTCTGTTACTGATGTTTCTATTTCTCTCCCTTTCTCTCTCTGAAATCAGTAAAAACATATCTTAAAAACCACAACACAATTCTGAGATTTATGAGCTATTCTTTATGATAAAATAATTTCTTTGGGGTTTATATTTCCTGAGAGACTAGATGAGTTTTTACTGGTTTCTAAGAATTTTCAGGTCCAATGTAAAATAGCATCCTAGCAAGTGAATCACACTGAGTACCATTATGTCCGAGGTGTGACTGCAGTGTACTTCTGACCTCCGCTTCCTTACAGCTCCAGCCAGTCTCAGTCGTCCTACATCCTCCGCAACCCACAGCAGAGGCGCATCAGCCAGTCTCAGCCTGTTCGGGGCAGAGACGAAGAACAGGATGACATTGTCTCGGCAGACGTGGAAGAGGTAGTTTGGGGTGGACAAGAGGCTTTTATTTGGGAGGGAAGGAGGGGAAAGTAGTCATTAGAAGTTTTATTGATAGTAGCTTACTATTGTTGAATGCATTTGTTGCCAGCTTCTGGATTTTTGTTCTCATTTGTGGTTATACATCTTAAAAATACTTTAATAGTGCTTGATTAACTGGGTAATAGGAAATTGGAAACATTAACTTGTTTTAACTTAAGGATTAATAGAAAAGATCTTCTCAATGTTAGAAACAGTTTTAGTAGTTTTGTGGAATGTATTTGAAGTTAAGAGAAAACTGCATATTTTTGGTAAATTTTATAATTGCAAAAGTTAAAAACTATACATTGTTATAGTTCTAATTTTGAGGTTCTATATATGGACAATAATTATAAACATTGAGATAGGTCAACATAATCTTGGTAGCAAATTGTCACTAGCAAATGAAGAGTTGAGTTCCCTGTATTTAGGGATCCTTGTGTTTTTGTTGGCTAGTTGCTGTGGAGGAACATGTGTAGAGAAGTGGGTTTATTTAATACTTTGATGGTCTACAAATAAGATTCTGGATTTAGGTTGAGGTGGTAGAAGGTGTGGCTGGAGAAGAGGATCATCATGATGAACAGGAAGAACATGGGGAAGAAAATGCTGAGGCTGAGGGCCAACATGATGAGCACGATGAGGACGGTATGCAAGTTATTTGAGAAATTTTTCAACATGAGTAAATCGGGTACCTTAAAGAGAGATTTTAATACTGAGAAAAGCCCCATTTGATGTTTAGCAAAATGTTCAACTTATTTTCTGCCAGGGGATTCTGTAGCATGTTTCAGCTGTTAGGAGGTAGTATGTGTGTGTAGATACAAACAGTTGAATGTATGGAAAATAATACAGTAATTAATAAATAATAATACAAGAATGAATACTGTTTCATGTGCTCACAACTAGCAACCTACTTTTGCCCCACTATTGTATGTACATACACCCATATATAAATATACGTATATTTATAACATCATTCTCTTCTCCCTCTCTACCTTTTGGTTTAAGTCACTTTATTTTTTTATAGGGCTTTTAGAAATTAAAATAATCATAACTGTATTATGAGACATTTGGAAATTAGAGAAAAGGAAGACATATGACCCATAATGCCAGCTGTATGCTAACAGTTTGTATTTTACTTTCAGTCCTGCCCTGTACTGCCCTATTCCCATTTGTGTCCTTTAGATATTGTACATGAAATTTTTGTGACTTTCTTTTTAACTTGAAAATAATCATTTTGGCCTTTTTACTACATAGTCACCTTAACCATTTTTATCAGTAGTCATAGAATAGACTTTTTTTGGAACCAACTTTATTACAGTGTAACTAATGTACAATAAATTGTACATATTTAAAGTTTATCTTTTTGTATGTTTTGGTATTTGTATCTACTGTTTTACATGAAGAATAGACATTTTTAACTTTCTTCCCCATAGATGAGAAGGAATCAGTGGGCCTAGCCCAGAGCTCTTCCCCCTGCTGAAGTCGTCAGCTCAACACTTTTTACATAAGGCTCTGCGGGGCAGACTGAATTGCTGTATGATAATCCACTTGGTGCCATAGTTTACCTAGGCATCCTTTTCCTGCTTCAGGAGGTTATGCTCACTGTGGTGTATCTATCCCTTCTCTGTGCCCTTTCTTGCCCCTCTCTCATAGTTCCCTCCCTTAGGATACTCTGACTTACAAGACCCAGTCTGGACCCACAGGGAGTTTGTACGTCTTTTTTATTCGTATTTAAATGTATTTGCTAGGGAGTGACATGGAACTGGACTTGCTAGCAGCAGCTGAAACAGAAAGTGACAGTGAAAGCAATCATAGCAACCAAGATAATGCCAGTGGGCGCAGAAGTGTTGTCACTGCAGCAACTGCTGGCTCAGAAGCAGGTATGGTGCCTTATCCCAGCAACTTCCTTACTTCTACTAAGACTGTTGTATTTAGCATGAATTGGTTAAACTGTATTCTGCATACTATGCACAAGGGTGACTAAATCTTTATATAACATCATTCTTTTTCTCTGTAAGTGTTAGTAAAGAAGGTACTATTTTAATAATTTTTTGCTTTTTTGTTATTTTAAATAATGGATTAATTTTAAGGTTCATTTAAAAGAGTTCTTTTCTAATTAAACTATTTTAATGATGTGTTTTGTGGATTGTTGAATACAGCCTGACATTCTGTTTAGTACATATATTTTCCTGAATGAGGGGGCACACTGTAGTTTTAAATGTCAACAAACTCACAATGGTTTTGCTTTTAAAAATTAAAAATTTAGGTGCAAGCAGTGTTCCTGCCTTCTTTTCTGAAGATGACTCGCAGTCAAATGACTCGAGTGATTCTGATAGTAGCAGTAGTCAGAGTGACGACATAGAGCAGGAGACCTTTATGCTTGATGAGCCTTTAGAGAGAACCACGAACAGCTCCCACGCTAACGGTGCTGCCCAAGCTCCCCGTTCCATGCAATGGGCTGTCCGCAACACCCAGCATCAGCGAGCAGCCAGCACAGCCCCTTCCAGCACATCCACGCCAGCAGGTAAGTCTGAAAACTTGGTATTCCTAAAGTGTTGACTAGGTATTTTTATGAAGTTCCACATGTTCCTCTAGAAAACAGATAGTTTCATAATAGTTTCTATTTCGCTGAGGTCAAATATAAAAATTATTTCTATAAGCATATATCATGGTTTCTCAGTCTTTGTACCATTGCTGAATATTTGTTTATTTTTGTAATTGTGCATTGCAGGGTGTTTAGCATCATCTGTGCTGTTTATCTGCTCATTAGATGCCATTAGCAACCCCTCGCTCTCATGTGACAGCCAAAATGTTTGCTTATGTTGCCAAATGTCCCCCCGTTTTGTGGGGGCAGTGGCAAAATTGCCTCTGGTTTATAGTAATTCTTGTCTCCCTTACCATTCGTAAATTAGCATGGCTTAAAAAAGTTTTTGGCTGTTTCCACATTTGCATATATATAGTGCTCAAGAAACATAGTTAGCAACTGGCATTAACTTATTGCGCTTGTCCTTTTTTCCTTACAGCAAGTTCAGCAGTTTTGATTTATATCGATCCTTCGAACTTACGCCGCAGTGGTACCATCAGCACGAGTGCTGCAGCGGCAGCAGCTGCGTTGGAAGCTAGCAATGCCAGCAGCTACTTAACATCTGCAAGCAGTTTAGCCAGGGCTTACAGCATTGTCATCAGACAAATCTCAGACTTGATGGGCCTTATTCCTAAGTATAATCACCTAGTATACTCGCAGATTCCAGCCGCTGTGAAATTGACTTATCAAGATGCAGTAAACTTACAGGTATGAAACTTATGAAAACTTACTTGTTCAAATATATTTTTTGGCTCTCAATTATGAGAATTTCAGTATAATGGGAATTAATGTTACAAATACTTAAATGTTTACATAATACTACTACCGTAAGTCCTCCCGATAGGTTATCGATAGGTTCTTTGACTTTAAGCAAACTGAAACCAATTTTACCATAATACTAAAGGATATAAATAAGAGTTAAGTTCCTAAAGTATCACATCAACAAAATGACATTATTCAAGGACCTGCTGTGTATCAAATTTAACTTTATTTTGTTAGTTTTAACTATATTAGTTTGGTTTTTACAGTTTTAACTATTTTAGTTTGGTCTTCATAGAACTATGTAGAAGAGAAGCTTATTCCCACATGGAACTGGATGGTCAGTATTATGGATTCTACTGAAGCTCAGTTACGTTATGGTTCTGCATTAGCATCTGCCGGTGACCCGGGACACCCAAATCATCCTCTTCACGCTTCTCAGAACTCAGCACGGAGAGAGAGGATGACCGCACGAGAGGAGGCTAGTTTACGAACCCTTGAGGGCAGACGGTATGAAAGTCTTCACTTATGCTTGTATGTTTTGACAGACCCTTGTATTCTAGAATGTTTTTTACATAAGATCTCAGTTTGTTGTGAAGGAGGAATTTAGTACCTTACATTACTTCTTTTTAACTGTGTAGCTGAAGCAAAACAAATAAGTTATAATCCAGGCTATTTTTTAAAAATTCATTTGTATTGTAGGAATCTTATGCTAAACTAGAGGCCCGGTGCACGAAATTTGTGCGCTTAGGGGGGGCGGGGGCCCTGGGAGGATGTCCGACTGATGGCTTAGGCCCACTAGGCTGTCAGTCGGACATCCTTAGCATTGCCATGGAGGCAGGAGAGGCTCCCACCACTGCCTCTGTGCTTGCCAGCCATGAGCCCGACTTCTGCCTGAGTGGCACTTCCCTTGTCGGAGCACACTGACCACCAGGGGGCAACTCCTGGATTGTCTGCCCCCTGGTGGTCAGTGTGCATCATATTTGAATATTAGCTGGCCTTAGCATATCATTAGCATATTATGTTCTGATAGGTTGAACGGACAACTGGATGACTGGACACTTAGCATATTAGGCTTTTATTATATAGGATGTGCAGCTCCCATCAGAAGGTGTCCCTCAGCGCAAACTGCACCCTCTCCAATCTGGGACTGCTGGCTCCCAACTGCTCACCTCCCTGCCTGCCTTATTGCCCCTAACCACTTTTGCCTGCCAGCCTGATCACCCCCTAACCACTCCCCTGCCAGCCTGATCAATGCCTAACTGCTCCTCTGCCAGCCCAATCGCCCCCAACTGCCCTCCCCTGCCAGCCTTGTCGCCCCTAACTACCCTCCCTTGCAGGCCCAGTCACCTCCAACTGCCTTCCCCTGCAGGCCTGGTCTCCCCTCCATCCCCCAACTGCCCTCCCCTGCTGGCCTGGTCGCTCACAACTGCCATCCCCTGCAGGCCATCTTGTGACCACATGGGGGCAGCCATCTTGTGTGAGGGTGTGGTGGTCAGTTTGCATATTACCCCTTTATTATATAGGATACATCATCATTTTTGAAGTAGTTGGTTTACATCAGAGGTGGGGAACTGTTTTTTTGTCAAGGGCCATTTGGGTATTTATAACATCATTCTTGAGCCATACAAAATTATCAACTTAAAAACTAGCCTGCTATATTTGGTCAAACATTTAACAAACTCACCCCTAATGCCTTTGCAAGGCCAGACCAAATGGTTTTGCAGGCTTTATATGGCCCTGGAGCCAGACATTCCCCACTCCTGGCTATGTCCTTGTCTTAATCCCTAAATTCCTTATCTTAATCCCCAAGCTCTGCATTCCCGTTTCCTTTGAAAGGCATATATTCATGGAAAAGGCATAAATTCATTGAACATGATTGAATATGAATGTACTTTGTACTCAGGAGGGGGAAATTCTGTAATTACCATAGCTGCTCTTTGGTTCGTCAAATTACATTTCTTTTTCTACCTTCTCCAGCCTGCTGAATCATAATTAAAGAATACTTCTTTGTGGATTTGTTATGTTCTTTCTATTCAGTTATAAAATAACCTTTTTCAGGGCTAGGAATTAGGTCAAACATTGATCACCACTAGAGCAGTGGCAGTGCTATATAGTGAAAGTGCCTATACCTCAAGTCAGAGTCCTAGGATTTGGTTCTGGCTTTGGCTCAGGCTAAACAACTTTGCTTCTATGGGTGGATCATAAAAGGGGGAAAGCAAGGTCTAGGAGACTGCTTAGGAAATTTGATCAGACTGTGGTTGGAGTGTGATAGTTTCTAAACTGAAGTGGCAGGTAAAAGTCAGGAAGGGAGAAGAGAGAAGCTTTGAAATCATAAACAGGTTCGGGCCTTGTTGAGAGAGCAAAAGGAGGCAGAATTTACTTTGAGATATTCAGAATTTGATTATGAATAACTAATAGGAAAATATAAAGAAAAACATAGAGGAGTGTAATGAAAATACTTGCTTTTGAACTTAAGAACTGTGAGAGAATTTGATGGAAATGTCCATTATGCAAAATTGAATTCTTGGCAGAGAGATCTGGACTAGAGACAAGATTCTGGTGGCATCAGCTTTCCTGCTGTAGGACCGGGGAGGGATCACCGAAGGGCTCCACGGCGTGTCCAGTCCCCAGCAGCAAGCTAACCTACTGGTCAGAGCATCTGCCCCCTGGTGGTCAGTGCACATCATAGCGAGCAGTTGAGCAGTGTTAGCATATCATTAGCATATTACACTTTGATTGGCTGTTCAGTTGTTCTGCCGTTCAGTCTATTTGCATATTACCCTTTTATAGGATAGTTTCAGTTCCTAATTTAAAAATTTGTGCACTCAGGGGACAGGAGGGGTCCCTTAGCCCGGCCTGTGCCCTCTTGCAGTCTAAGACCCCTCGGGAGATAACGACCTGCTGGCTTAGGCCTGCTCCCGGGTGGCAGAGGGCAGGCCCAATCCCTCGGTGCAGCCCTTGGTCGGGCTCAGAGCAGGGCCGATTGGGGC